>NC_142933.1:88265669-88268169 GCF_046866305.1 Octopus bimaculoides
ACCAAAATAGTTCCTGGTACACAAAAAGAACGGTATGGCCATGTTCATTTAATACCTACCTTTGAGCATGCATCTACTGGATTAGTTCTAACCTAGGGTTAAATAACAACAACAACAATAACAATAACATCAAGATAGAAGAGCGTTGACTCGGTCGCTCGATCTTCTAATGTCTCTAATATTCAAATCTGTCTATCTTATCCAATTACAAACACAACGACAATATTTTTAAAACAATTTTGCAATGGCTGCAAAATATAGAATAGTCTATTGCTGGTGGAGGTAAAATGGACCAAAAACCGAGCCGTTCAGTCGATCTCTTTGTTATTCTCCACAGTGAAGTTGTGTAATAAACAGGACATTTAGGACTGTCGCATGAAACTAATAAGTTTAATTAATTTACGAACGCAGTGAAGGTCAAAATCATTCGGTATTTTCCTTAGTAAGATCTATTATGAGAGATCATTATTACCCTGAGTGGCTGTGTGGTAAGTAGCTTGCTTACCAACCACATGGTTCCGGGTTCAGTCCCACTGCGTGTCACCTTGGGCAAGTGTCTTCTACTATAGCCTCGGGCCAACCAAATACTTGTAAGTGGTTTGGTAGACGGAAACTGAAAGAAGCCCGTCGTATATATGTATATATATATGTGTGTGTGCATGTGTGTTTGTGTGTCTGTGTTTGTCCCCCCACTATCGCTTGACAACCGATGTTGGTGTGTTTACGTCCTCATAACTTAGCGGTTCGGCATAAAGAGACCGATAGAATAAGTACTAGGCTTACAAAGAATAAGTCCTGGGGTCGATTTGCTCGACTAAAAGGTGGTGCTCCAGCATGGCCGCAATCAAATGACTGAAACAAGTAAAAGAGTAAAACTGCAGGTGACCAAGAGGGTGTAGTATTCAGCAATATTTAAGGAGTAAGTGGTATGTGACCAGTCCATTGCATTTCGCTCTGCCAGTGGTCAAGACACTGTATTCACAACCATGTGCTGTGTAGGAGGTAGGTACATTCTGTTTCCTGTAATCTATGTAACTTACTGGTCCGCTCCTTATCCATTTAACCCATGCATCCAACTCGAGCCTTTCACTTGTTCCAATTACTTCTCCAATACTTGTGCATTCCTCCTGAACATCACCGATCTTACTGGACTTTACAGCTTCTCGTTCCATGTCTCAACCACTTTCTCTTACACTTTCAAGATCATCGTTTACTGCATTAAATGCCTACTATGTGTATTGTTTTAGGTAGGCTAATCGAATCAGATATTACAAATTTACCGAACATCTCAGAGACATCTGACTAAACAACACTAGATCGTCCATCACCCATCATTTATGCTCAGCTGACCATAACTCTAAGCACCTTTCCTGTTTTGGGTCTTGATTTACACAGCAATTTCTTCCATCACCCGCCTCCGATGCAGCTTCCAACACGAACAACTCAATGCCAATGGTTAAATTATTGACTCGATTTTCTCTGTTGTTGGCACTCCGTCGGTTACGACGACGAGGGTTCTTGTTGATCCGATCAACGGAACAGCCTGCTCGTGAAATTAACGTGCAAGTGGCTGAGCACTCCACAGACACGTGTACCCTTAATGTAGTTCTCGGGAAGATTCAGTGTGACACAGAGTATGACAAGGCTGGCCCTTCGAAATACAGGTACAACATAAACAGGAAGAAAGAGTGAGAGAAAGTTGTGGTGAAAGAGTGCAACAGGGTTTGCCACCATCACCTGCCGGAGCCTCTTGGAACTTTAGGTGTTTTCGCTAAATAAACACTCACAATGCCCGGTCTCGGAATTGAAACCGCGATCCTACGACCGCGAGTTCGCAGCCCTAACCACTGGGCCATTGCGTTTCCACCGATTTTCTCTGGCTGCATACAACCATACAAATGTATACACACTAACCACACCCATATGCATACCATAACTCACATAACAAACACACAGAGCATAATACAATATTCACACACACATTACATACTCGTTACACGTGAACAAACACTACCACACATACAAATGCACACTAAGAACATATACACATCCACTAAACACATATATTCACACACAACGGTATACACATACAGAAAGTCGCTTATCATGATCTCCGTTGACAATTACACTCTTAACTGTAAAACTCTAGTCAGAAGTATCATTTCTACATAATCCGAAGGAAGTTGTATTCCATAGACGCGATGTTTCTGTCGAAAAGCGATAAAGTAGCCTATGGTTTATTGTTTTTGTTCATTATACACTCTCTGATGATTTGTTGAGGTGATCTGATTGTAGGTAAACTTTGCACAGCAGATATTTTCATTAATGAAATACGCGTAAGAGTGTAATTGAATAAACATGAAAACTTGTCTCCATTCTTGTCTGTGTCTGTGTTTGTCCCTCGCCACAGCTTAACAACCGGTGCTGGTGTATTCACGTCCCCGTAACTCAGCAGTTCGGCAACGAGACCAATAGAATAAGTACCAGACTCAAACAAAAA
>NC_142933.1:88275669-88278169 GCF_046866305.1 Octopus bimaculoides
TTTTGATGCTGGTAGCGGCAGCGGCAGTGGCGGTGGCGGTGGTGGTGGTGGTGGTGGTGGTGGTGGTGAAGGTGGTGGTGGTCATGGTTTTGGTGGTGGTGGTGGTGAAGGTGGTGCTGGTGGTGCTGGTGGTGGTAGTAGTGGTGGTGGTAGTGGTAGTGGTAGTGGTGGTGGTGGTGGCGGTGGTGGTGTTATTGTTTGTTGTTGCTTGTTGCTATCGTTGTTACCGTTTTTGATGGTATCGTTGTAATTTATTTAGCCCTAAGTCAGCCTTGACTGAACAGACTTATGATCAAAACCATTCCAACTACGACCCACACGTCTTTTTAGGGACTTAAGCTAATGTGTCCGTTCTTTTCTCTGGAGGGTAAGTTGTGATTTGAAGAAGATTTAGTTGTTATTTTTAGCAGGTCGAGGGACTAGATAGAAAGTCTTGTTGGTTCGATATCATCATGGTTAAGCCAAACTACTTTGTAAGGAGCATAGGACAGTTTCTCGGTTTCTCCGGCGCATAATTTCTTCCCTGGACGGGACACCAATCCGTCAAAGGATTACTCATTTTTGCCAACAGAGCAGACTAGAGCAACGTGAAATGAAGTGTTTTGCTCGAGAGCACAACGCAGCCAGGAATCGAAACCACAATCTTGCGAGCATGAGTCCAACACTCTAACCACTAAGCCAAGCACCTCTTCGTTATCATCGTAGTTGCTGCTATTGTAATTGCTCTCATGGTTGCGGCGGCGGTAGTGACGGTGGTGATGGAGGTGGTGGTGGTGGTGGTGGTGGTGGTGGTTGCGGCGGCGGCAGCGACGGTGGTGATGGAGGTGGCGGCGGTGGTGGTGGTGGTGATGCTGTTGTTGTTGTTGGTGGTGGTGGTGGTATAATTATTTTTGTCCCGCATTGAAAGGGCTTTGAGAAAGGCGTCTAGCATCACGTGTATTCGAAAGTCGACACCCGGCCGCAGCATCCGTTCGCGCCGCCCTGGCACACGCCACAGGACAACACAAGCTGTGCTGCCCACCTTACTGAGACCACTTAACCATGAATATCAGCAGATCGCAACCAAATTGTATTCCACAAATTTTCCCGCCTACTTCGGTAGTGGTAGTAGTAGTAGTAGTAGTAGTAGTAGTAGTAGTAGTAGTAGTAGTAGTAGACACAACAACAACAATAATAATAATAATAATAATTTGTTTCTTTATTACCCATAGGGCGGAGGCTAAACATAGAGGAGACAGACAAAGGGTTTAAGCTGATTACATTGACTCCAGTGCGTAACTGGTACTTATTTAATCGACCCCAAAAGGATGAAAGGCAAAGTCGACCTCGGCGGAATTTGAACTCAGAACGTAACGGCAGACGAAATGCCGCTAAGCATTTCACCCGGCGTGCTAACGATTCTGCCAGCTCAATGCTTTCAGATTTTGGCATCAGGCCAGCAATTTCGGGGGTGGGGTAACTCGGTTACATCGGCCCCAGTGTACCTATTTTATCGACCGCGAAAAGATGAATAGTGAAGTCAACCTCGACGGAATTTGAACTCAGAACGTAGGACGGACAAAGCTACTTCTTTATTAGTTACGAGTATGTAACTTTTACGAAAAGAGAGCAATCATTAAAGTCGACACTGTCTAGGAAATTCTTAAAAGTTCTAATTTTAATATATTTTTATCGAAATATGTTTATCAAATTTCTTTTATTATTGAAGATTTCAACTACACGATGCAATCAGAAAGCTAATTTTAATCCACTACGAGATAGAAACAACAATAATGTGTAATTTTGTTGTCGAGTAATGACAAAATGTAATACAGTCCGAGAAAGCCCTCACACGTGATGAACCATAGTGAATAAACACTTAAATGTAAACACACTCACATTAATAGGCACACAAATACACACAGCAACATATACACATAGGCACATACACAAACACCCGTGCACATAATCAGGCAGACGTGTGTATACACTTACACATACACATACAAACATGCGTGCATGCAAGTACGCATACACATGTGCAAATACAGAGGCAAACACGCACACGTGCATACATATATAAAATCACACTTATATACACACATATACATACATGCATTCAAGCATACACGTGTATCCATATATATATGCGCTTACACGTACACTCACGCATGCACAGCACATACGCAGACACGTTGTGCGAGCATATATACACAAAATGACACGTGCATGTGCACTCACGGACCCAAGGCTTCCATACACACACACTCACATTCATGCATGCAAATCTGCACGTGCATTCACACATGCGTTCAAGCAAGCAAAAGAACTCATGCATAAACACTCTCTCACAGATATGCAGTGGCACGCACAGACATACACACACATACCTACACCTACATTCACCCAGTCAATGTGATACACACACACATACACACAAATGCACGCACGCGCACATACATACATACATACATACATACATACATACATACATACACGGGCACTTGCATGGAAATGACAG
>NC_142933.1:88283169-88293169 GCF_046866305.1 Octopus bimaculoides
CAGCACATACCCAAGGCGCACAGAGCTGCGCTCGGTAGTGAAGTGAAAGCACGTTATAAAAATAAAACTACTGAACAGTAATAATAATAATAATAATAATAATGATAATAGTAATGATAATAATAATAATAATAATAATAATAATAATAATAATAATAATAATAATAATGTGTTATACACGCGCGCGCGCGGCCTAACATGAAGTATATTTGTTCCCTAATAAGTAATGTATATCGCATATCTTTTCCGTGGAGCCATCCCCTTCGAAACAGCCATTTTGAAAATGCACACAACACGTATATAAGGTATTTATTATCCATGCCAAAAACTCTTCCCGAAAGTCCTGCAATTCCGTCTCAAAGCGGCAGCCATTCACGTTCAGTTTCATTTTAAAGAAATACGGTGATGTCAGAAGGGGATGGATAGATCAGATAAGTATAGAGTGCGTTTTATGACCGCCATGTTGTTCTTAGTCAGAAGCATCGCAGCCACAGGTTTAGCTGGTCCGTGAAAATCTTATTGCAGACATCATAACTGATTCCAGTCATGTGAGAAATTGGTGGATTATTCGGCGACGATCCTCATGGATAGGTTCATGACATTTTTCGACACTTTTCGACATTTTTAAACATTTTGAACTTGAACTGATTCTGGACTAGATTTGCAACTTGCACACAACTCAAAAATCTGGTTTCGAACTAAACAAGATTAGTGAAACACATGGTGAAGCATTTCAAGAGCCTCAGTAGCGGATTTTCCATTCTTCATTCAGGTACGTTGCTCGAATTTCTCAGCCATAGTTAAAATTGCAAAACCTTTCTGACATGACGTTACAAAAGATAGCATAGTAATTAAACATGGAGCAGATAACATGAAACCTGTTTGAAGTGTGACTCAGTAGGCTAGTTACTAAAGAGCGTCGGCTGCACATGCATTTCCGTTAAAGGGTATAATTACGGCACATGCAGTCCGGAAATTACCTAATGACACTGTGTGTGCGGAGGGAGGCAGAGATGTGTATGTGTGTATCTGTGCGTGTGTCTGTGTGTGTGTGTCTAAATATTTACACATACATACACACATACATAAATCGACATAGATAAATAGATATACATACACATACATATATACATAGAAGCAGCAGGTGCACTTATAATATACGTACATACATGCATGCATACATACATACATACATACATACATACATACATACATACATACATACATACATATAAGAATTACATCCCGATGTGTGGTTTCGTTCAGTCAGTTGATAGTATTCGTCAAAAGATTTGAAAGTAAGTAATCATATAACTTTAGATGTGTCCTCATATAGATCACTGATTGTCATCTGTTATGCTTCAGTGGGAAGCCTTCTTTGAAATCCTCAAGGAAGAATTTGGCCATGCGTGAGGCTCAGTCTTTTTATTTATGATTTGGGTAGAACGGTCACGGATGTGGGGCTACTGTGTGAGATCTCGTGATTGTGGTGCGTTCTTAAAGCTTTTTACCATATTTAGCACTGCGTGTGAGATACCACTGAACTTTTCTTTGTCTTTCTATTTCCAAATGTATTTTGAAAGTGCGGTGGGGTTTCTCAAGTGAAGATACCGTGACGAGCTGTTGTGCTGATGAAGGCGAGTATACTGTAATCAATATATAGGTTGTTCATGTGGGGGAGAGGTTGCCTCTGTGATTGGTGGATCAAGGAATTGGTGTTTTGCTCTGATTGTTGTAATTTGCAGATGGCTAATCTGAGATGTGTTTCTTAAACATTTTAAAAGTCAATTGCATATTTGATACGTATTTGCATGCTTGCACAGAAATATACGTACGTACATGTATTCATATATACATGCACATATTTACGCGTACATAAATGCAATCGTTCATATATATGGGGGGGGGAGTGTACATATACTTAAATACATATATACATTAAGTACAACTGATGTATGCATGCACAAATTCACACATTCCACAAGCAAACATTTTTACACATACAAACATTCATATTCACAAACATACATACATACATACACACATACAAACAAACAAAAATATCCTGTTACTGATGTTGAATTTCCAATATAGGAGCCTTAGATCTAGGTTAGAAACCGGCTCTTTCTCTATTGGCGAGAAATTTTGAAATAAAACTGAACAATGCCATACAGGAAGCAATGATTTATAAAAGGAATTTATTTGAATTACACACGTTACATACACGCACATACACATATACACATGCGCGCACACAAATACATACACAAGTAAGAAGCAGTTTAAACACACACACAAACATTCACAAACACACAGGTATATATACTTAAAAGCATACATTCATACAAAAACACCTTAATGCATGCATACACACACTTGTTTATATGCGTACAGTAATACACGCATATATACGCAATCGCATACACATATATACCCGATATAAAAAATTACGCATGCGCGCACACAGATATACGCACATACACAAACATATACCAGCATATATGCATTCATATATGTGCCTACATAAATACCAACACATACAACCATACATATATATACATGTATTCGGAGATTTAAACATGTATACATGCATACATATACAAATACTCCCATATATATATTCATACATATACATACGTACATGCATACATACATATATACATACATATACATATATACATGCATACTCACACATATAAACGTATATATATAAACAGACATAGATACATGGATTCACACATACATATACATGTCTATAAAGACACCGATACATACAGGCATAAGCATATATATATATATATATATATATATATATATATATATATATATATATATATATATATATATATATATATGTATGTATGTATACATACATACATACATACATTCACACATACATATGCACGCACCAACACGCATCCATACATATAGATATCCCGACACATACACCATACATACACTCACACATACATAGATACATACATATACACTAACACATACATACACTCATACATACATGCATACATACATACACACACAGACACACACGCGCACACACACACACACACACACACACACACTCTCACACACGCACACAAACGCATATACATACACGTGCGCGTGCGCAATGGTTTGCAAAGAGAAACTATCTCTGACAATTAAAATGCTTCGAAATTCTACCAAAAATTATTTGTGAGCGGCTTTTTTGGCCGCGGGTAGAAAACGGGTGGGAAGCAAAGTGGGCGTGGTAGGAGAATAACAATGGTGGGACTGTTTTTAGAGGGTGGCCTTGGAAAACATAGACACACAAGTCTCTTTCACCAGAGGCAGCCAATGAAATAACCACGCCCACAAATTACTTCTTAGCAACGTTCTTTGTTAATCTTTTTTTCTTCTTTTGGCAATTAAAAACTTTTTTTTATTACTCTTCCTTCTACTACTACTATTACTACTACTACTACTGCTACTACTACTGTATATTTTGCTCCTTAGTTTTCTCATTCGCCACCTCTTTTTTTTTTTTTTTTTTCTTCCTTTATCACCGCCTAGTCTTTAATTTCACACGTTTTATTCCGTCTTACAATTACGTTTCTGTCGTTATCTCTCTTTCTCTCCCGTTTTCATTGACACACAAACACACATATATACACACGTACGCACGCACCGCACGCACGCACGCGCGCATCTCTTTACGTCTGACTTCTACACCTCATTGAAAACCTAATTTCTCAGGTAAAATAAGACGGTTGAGCGTCAAGTATTCACACATCCAAACGTAAGCGGGCTCATTCCATATGCATGCATGTATGTATGTGCGTGTATGTGTGTGTGTGTATGTGTGTGTGTGTGTGTGTGTGTGTGTGCCTGTGCATATACATATGTGTGTGTGATAGATAGATAGATAGATAGATAGATAGATAGATAGATAGATATGATATGTGTGTCATAGATAGATAGGCAGACAGACAGACAGATACATACATACATACATACATACATACATAGATAGATAGATAGATAGATAGATAGATAGATAGATAGATAGATAGATAGATAGATAGATAGACAGACAGACAAACAGACAGACAGGCAGGCAGATAAGTTTCTTTATTAGCCACAGAGAGCCGAACACAGAGGGGACAAAATACAGTGCAGAGCTTTTCTTTTTGAAAATAGAAAAAAAGGAGAAAAATAAAATTCCGATCAAAAGGGATCGTGAAAAAAAACGAGATAGATAGATAGATAGATAGATAGATAGATAGATAGATAGATAGATAGATAGAAAGGGGGAAAACAGACGAATAGATAATTCTTCCCTCCCGTTCTATTTTCTTCCCAATTGACACTGTAGTCATAACTGATCAAGAACTGGGATCGATTTAATCGACTAAACCCGTTCGCACATTTCAGACGTATGCTGGAAACCATTTTTCTACAGCACCACCTGGTGCACTTCCGTGTTCCTGTGAAGCGTGCAGCGTCGTGTTCTTACTTTTGAGGGGATTTGGGGCAGGTATAGACTCCTCCTGTTGTTTTACTGCATCAGCTTGTTCTATTATGGCATTTAGTTTCTTGTTTCTTGGCAAATTGGTTTCAAATTTTGGCACAAGGCCAGAAATTCGTGGTAGTGGGCAAGTTAATTACATCGATGCCACTCTTCAACTGGTACTTATTTTATGCTTCTTGTTATATTGGTTTTAAATTTTGGAACAAGGGCAGCAGTTTCGGCAGATGGGTTAAGTCGATTATTTATGCATATGTATATGAGTGTATGTGTATGTGTGTTGTCATTTATATAATCTCTTATTACGCCTTGTACTCGACTGATGAATTTTTTCTGATTCATATTTGAGTTCTATCATCTATTAATATCGCTATATTAAAGCGAAATATTAATATATACATTATATTAAAGAAGTGACTATTATCAAGATATTTTCATATTTCCTTATTAGTTCTTACATTTAGTTTTAGAACAATAGCATTTTAATCCATTATAGTTTATCAAACTTCAAAACATTCTCAGTACGATCCACAGAAAAAAGTAATAACAATAATGGCGTTTTGCATTACTTTTCACGCGTTTTGCAGTAAGTCACTAAGCATCGTGGAAATATTTTCTAAGTAATAAAAATCATCAACGCTGGGATAAGAATTATACAACGGTAAATCTTGTTAGATTTTTTTGGTATATTTATTAATGAATTAATGGATTTAGGAACGCTAAACATAAAGGGCTAATAAGTAGATAATAATAAGAACAATGTCGTGTCTGTGATAAAATATGCATAAAAGGAAAGATATTTCCTACCTACATACACACACACACACACACTGGCAATCATAAACAAGCATAGATAGATAGATAGATAGATAGATAGATAGATAGATAGATAAATAGATAGATACATAGATAGATATACGTGGGCGCACATGCACGCACACACTCATACATGCATATATACACACACATATATATATATATGTTCATATGTGTGCAAGAGAAGAAGAAGAAGAAGAAGAAGAAGAAGAAGAAGAAGAAGAAGAAGAAGTAGTAGTAGTAGTAGTAGTAGTAGTAGTAGTAGTAGTAAGAGGAGGAGGAGCGGGAGGGGGGAACAGGAAAAATAGAGGTGCGCGGAGGTTGGACGACGACGACGACTACGACAATGTGATTGTCGAGGAAGAAAAGGTTAAAAAGAGGGTGGAGTAAATTGCAATTTCGAGAAGCAAAAGAACGGATGAGGTTCGCTCGCGAGTTGTTTGGTTTTCCAGGGCCGCGTGTGTCGAGGTGTCACAGTGAGCGTCCTTATTAGTGACGGCGGGACCAGGATGCAGGTGGAAGCGAGGAGGACAGAAGAACTGCTTCGATGTTGGGAGAGGGCAGTGGTGATAGTTGGGAGAGGGCGATGGTGCTGACAGTCGACGGTAGTTGGCAGTGATGGTGGTGGTGGTGGTGGTGGTGGTGGTGGTGGTGGTGGTGGCGGTGGTGGTGGCGGTGGTGGTAGTGATGATGATGATGATGGTGGTGGTGCCTGTGGTGGCGGTGGTGGTGGTGGTTGTAGCGGCGGCTGTGGTGATGGTGGTGGTGGTGGTGGTGGTGGTGGTGGTGGTAGTGGTAGTTGTGGTGGTAGTAGTTGTAGTAGCGGCGGCGGCGGTGGTGGTGGTGGTAGTGGTTGTAGTAGCAGCGGCGGCGGTGGTGTTGGTGGTAGCGTTTGCTGTGTGATAATGATGATTGTGGAATACAAGACTGTTGTGAAAGAGGATTGCCTGTTTGAGTGTTGGCCATGTGCAAGAAACCATAGTGGTGGCGGCGGTGGTGAGGCTCATTGTTGTAGAGGCGATAGCATCGACGATGGTGGTGATGCCATTAATACAAATCAATTTGCTGTTGTGGTAGTTGTGGTTGTTGTTGCAGTTGTTTAACCCCAGGTTGATCCTGGTTAAGCAGGTCTGTGACCAAATGCAATTCTGTAATGTTCTTCCTGTCTTGGATTACCTTAGCCAATGTGTACTACCTCGCTTTTCTTTTGATGGTGATGGTGGCGGGGGCGGTGATGGTGGTGGTGGTGGTGATGGTGGTGGCGGTGGGGGGGGGGGGGGGTGAAGATGAGGGAGAAGAGCTGTTGATGTTCAGAAGGAAAAATGATGTCGGCGGCGGCGGCGTTGATTGCAGTAGTAGAGATAATAGTGGTGGTCATTATTATAGTGATGATGCTAATGCTGATGATGATGGCCATGAGGACAATGATGAGGATGATGATGACGATGATGGTGGTGGCAGCGGCATTGATTGCAATTATAGTGATAATGGTGGTGGTCATGAATATAGGGATAACGACGACGATGGGGATGATGATGATGACGATGACGATGACGACCACGACGAAAACAACAACGATGATGACGATGGTGGAGATGTTGCCAACAACGACGAGGGCGGTGGTGGTGGTATTGGTAGTGGTGGGGGGGAAGCTGAGTTTAATGGAGTTGGCGGCAGTTAGACGTCAGTGGTGATGGAGAGAAGAAGGGGTGGTGTTAATGATGTTCACAGTGTGTGTCCATTGTGATGACAGTGATAATGGTGGTGGTGGTGGTGGTGGTGGTGGCAGCGCAGGACGGCGGCGGTGCAGAGGAAAGACGGGCGGTAATTGAGAGGAAATCTGCCTGAAAGAGAAATACTTAAGTGTTAGTGATTTTAATTAGATCGTAATACATGTGTCTGTTCATTTACTTTACTTTTTCACACTCAATGGAAGGAGGCAATGTGTGCGTGTGCCTGTGTTTGTGTATCAGTGCGCGTGTGTGTGTGTGCCTCTGTGTGTGTGTGTGTGTGTGTGTGTGTGTGCGCGCGCGTGTGTGTGTGTATGTTTAAGTATGTATCTATAATATATTTATATAAGTATATGCGTCTCTTCAACACGCACATAGATAGATGAATATGTTTGGCGATGCAAACAGTAAAACAGAACTGAAAACGTGTATATTAGAATAGATACAGATGGTAGATTCGGACTTAACAATTTTGATAGTCCACAATAGTCCAATGAAAGAGCTCGATGTTGTACACAGAGTATTTTTCAAATAAATTTATTCATATTCTTACAATATGGCCACTGTTGTTTCAGCTAAGCTAGTCTTCGCTAAGCCTCATCAGAAATGTTGTTTCAGATACTGTGAAGCTGCGTCAGTTTATATCGGTTTGGCAAGAGAGGTGAAATGGCAAAGGAGGAGTACTGGGATAAAATAGCCACATAGGAAGTGAGGTGGAAATACAGAGAGTGAGGAAGCTAGAGAGACGAGATAATCTAGGGAAACGAGCAGGACATGTAAGAGAGAGCTAGACAGGGGAAGAAGCATAGGTGTAGTATAGGCTAAAGGAGACGGCTATTATAAGAGCGAATGGGGTAACAAGGTCGAGATATGAAGGAAGTGCGGGGTAAATACCGAGGGTGATGGAATAGGAAAAGAATTGGTAAAATAGTACAGGGTTCAATAATAACTATTTTGATCAAACACAGATACCTGTGATAAATAGATAAATATTTTTAATTCAAATTACGATAAACGTAAACAAACAAACGAAGCTTGCTTTTAGAAGCGTTGAGATGTCTTAGAAAGTTAAAGAAGTGATTTAAATTCTCAAATGCAGGATAATGCCTGAACAGGATAAACTACCTCTATTTTGGCAGAAAAAAGTGTGGGCGACCAGCCATGAGACTCGAACTCACACCTCTGTGATTACGCGTCGCGGTGCTCTCGACCATTTAAGCTAAACTGCCTAGCCGCAAGTTTTTTTTTCAAATTTAAGATGTATAGAAATCTCTCTTTATGAGACGCTATCATATGTTAAATTCAAATTACGATGAACGTAAACAAACAAACGAAGTTTGCTTTTAGAAGAGTTGAGATAAATATTGATTTCAAGTTTTAGCACAACGCCAGAAATTTCGGGGGCGGGGTAAGTCGATTACATCAACCCCAGAGCTCAAGTGGTACTTGTTTGATCGACACCGAGAGGGTGTAAAGCAAAGTCGACCTTCAGAATGCAAAGACAGACGAAATTCCGCCAAATATTTTACCCGGCGTGCTAACGATTCCGCCAGTTCGCCACCTTAATAGATAAATAAATATTGATAAATAAGATAATAAATCAAGGGTGAGAGTTAGGGGTGGCAAGTACCAGAAATATTACATTAAGATTTGATCCAGATACGGTCTAGAATGCAGGATGTGACCGGTCAGAACTGATCAAAGGTAGCAGTGGTGATCATTGTGGGAGGATAATAACATTATCACGTGACCACTCGATCAGGGCTGATGTGGAGTTAAGTAACAAGGCGGGGTATTCATTGCTGGAATACCTTTTGTTCGATCAGGGTGGGGCTGGAACTCAAACAAGATGGAATGGACACAGCTAGAATGTCTTCAGTCAGTGCTAACTTGGGGTTAAACAATAACTTAAAGCATTCATATTTACTTCTGCCGGGTGATCTTACGGTACGACTCCTAAATATCGGCCTTTTCCGTAAAAAGTGTCTTCGGCGATCTTTACCAAAGATCAGCCTTTTCCGTAACACTCGCACGATCTTCACTACAGTGTTACGGTTACTGTTTTAGTGTTAGGGTTACTGTTTAGGGTTAGAGTTACGGTTACGGTTAGGGACGGAATTCCCTAACCCAAACCCTAAAATCGAAACCCTAACCCTAACCCTAACCCTAAACCCTTCAAAATAAATCGCGCTCTCTGTATGTCTTTCGCTTTTATGACGTCGTTTCCCTGTTTCTCTCCAACACTTTTTACGGAAAAGCCGATCTTTGGTAAAGATCGCCGAAGACACTTTTTACGGAAAAGGCCGATATTTAGGACTCGTACCGTAAGACCCCCCCCCCCCCTGCCGCAATAAACAGTAACTTCGTACATCTACAGATTTTCTTTGGATGACTCTGTCTTAGAAAACGTGATACGAACGTTAGGAAATAGGCTTGTTTCTGAAACTTTATCAAACCTAAAAACAAAGAAGAAAGAACGAAAAGTAATTCTACAAATCGTTTCTCAATATGAAGTGGTGTGTTTAAACATAGTTAATTGTCTCACTATGCAATAGGTTCTAAACTATAGAACTGATATACTTGAATTATACACTCTTCGAGATCAGAAAAACGAATCCTATTTTTTATGACTAATTTTGGCCAAGAAAGGTGCAAGGAGGAAACCCTCGAAATTTCACAGGTTAACACATAAAACGAAACGAAAAACCATAAATAAACGCATTTCAGTCTTTATAAGTGACCTAATGTGACATGGTATGTCGTCTTGTGTCTTGCAAACAACTTGCACATGCAAGTGCTACCAGTCAAGAATTCCGCATACCGGAAGCCAGCAAGTGTATGGGGTCATCAGGAGAGAATGCGCGCCGTTTCGGGGCCTACCTCTCGACTACATTGCGGTTGAGCTTTGAAACAGATCGGTGTACAACAACCAAAAAGTCAACGAACTTAA
>NC_142933.1:88298169-88308169 GCF_046866305.1 Octopus bimaculoides
TATTACAGAGCGATCATTTTGACCATTTCGTCATGATTTCGTTTGCTTTTTCCTTCTTTTGGAAAAGGTATTTTTGTGTCTCCTTCGCCTCTTTATGCAATGTGGATTTTAAAAACCGCTGCTAAACTTTGGTTATTTATTAAAGAGTTAACCGAAGGGGAGACAACTATCCTCATGGATATATATATATATTTACATTCGAAACGACAAACAAGTAGTCAAACATCTTAAAGGACCACTCCCAAGACTTGTTATTTCTTTGTCCAGGCCCCAGACTCAAACAAACAAAGTTATTAAACATATTTCAATTCCTGATATACATCAATAAACAGCTGACATCTCTCTCTTACACACACGAACATATATATATATATATATATATATATATATATATATATATATATGAAGCAAAAAAAAACCCGGCTCAGTAATCCACAATTTTCGGAAAATTCCATGGAGAATATAAAGCGCTAAAAGATTATGGTAAGTAATATAAAATATTCTCCAGCTTCTGAATACTTCCTTCTTTGATTAATGTATAAAATCTAAAATCAACAACGGAAATTCTATACATAACACACAGATATGTATGTATGTATGTATGTATGTATATACATACATATATATATATATATATATATATATATATATATATATATATATATAAAGAATAAAAAATTTTGAATGGTACAACAATGCACTATAATGTAAAAAATGGACTATATACCAGTTGTAATTTAGTTAGCCATCGTCCGATGATATTTCGGAATACAATTCCTTCTTCAGATATGCTTAATAAATTTGTTTGCTTGAGTTTGTGTGTGTGTGTGTGTGTGTGTGTGTGTGTGGAAGCGTAATGGCCCAGTGGTTACGCAGCGGACTTGCGGTCTTAGGATCGCAGTTTCGATTCCCAAACCGGGTTTTGTGAGTGTTTATTAAGCGAAAATACCTAAAGCTCCGCGAGGCTCCGGCAGCGGGGTGGTGGTGAACCCTGCTCTACTATTTCACCATAACTTTCTCTCACTCTTTCTTCCTGTTTCTGTTGTACCTGTATTTCAAAGGGCCAGCCTTGTCACACTCTGTGTCACGCTGAATCTCCCCGAGAACAACGTGAAGGGTACACGTGTCTGTGGAGTGCTCAGCCACTTGCACATTAATTTCACGAGCAAGCTGTTCCGTTGATTGGATCAACTGGAACACTCATCGTCGTAACCGACGGAGCACTCAACGGAGCACTCAACAAATTTATTGGGATTTACATGTAAGGATCAAAACAGTTTGATTCAACTTCGTTGGTACTCTTGAGTTCAAAATGACTGACGACTAACATTACGCGGAATTTGAACTCAGAAAATGAAGACGGGCAAAATTACGCTAAGCATTTCGTCCAGCGTGCTAACGATTTTGCCTGCTCTCCGCTTAGGAATAAGTAAATGATAATAACTAGTCAAACTATGTTCATTTTATATAGACTCTGTTTATACTCAGTTTTGATACGTTTAGTCTTCCATAGTCTTCAGGTGTTGCATTTCTATAGAAACTTAGAAAAGGCTAATCGAAACGTCAAGTAACGTAACGAAAACAAAATATTTAAAAACTACAAATATGGAAAAAAAAAAAAAAAAGAGATGGCTGAAGGGAAAATAATACATCCATCTCCCGTATCAAATATGTATTTATTGAAACGAGATGTGTAAATTCTCGCCTGGTATGAGTGAAAATTGGGTAAGAATACAATACAAGGCATTTTAAACCTGCCCGATATTTTAGTCAACTGACCTAGCATAGTAATACTGATATAAGACTGTTTGTTTTTTTTCTTTTTGCGTTAAGATATCAATTCCATTTCATGTGAATGTGATTACAGACTGCATAAGAAAGCTTTAACAAGCAGATACGAATGGAATTCAGACTTGAAAAGCGTGGGAAAGGAACTGAAGAGGTTTTCTAAGGATGCTTAACATGTTTCTTTCCACTGGGAAAAATCTCATACTAACAACGAGAAGAGAATTAGATACTTCAGTAATTAATTAATTGTGTTGTTTGCTGTTAGCTGTGTAATGTTTGTCTCAAACGGTAAATACATCTAGACACGTTACACAATCGCAGAACACACAGACACATACATATACATGCGTGCATATATACACCTGCATACGTACACTAACACATCAACACATGCACAAGTATACATACGCAGGGATTCTCACTTCCCTACAACTCACAGTCTCTCTCTCTCTCTCTCTCTCTCTCTCTCTCTCTCTCTATCTCTCTCTCTCTCTCTCTCTCTCTCTCTCTCTCTAATGCATATATATTCGTGCATACATGAATACAGACACTGGAATATATTCGCTTATGATTACACCTATATACATTAGTATATATATATATATATATATATATATATGCATGCACACACACACAATTGTATGCACAATTGTATATCTAATGAGTAAGCACGTGCGTGTGTATAATCTGATATGCAAATATATACTGACTATGATATAAAAGTATATAATATATAAAAGTATATAATATATGTATATACACACGCACATATATATATACTCTCTCACTCTTTACTCTTTTACTCTTTTCAGTCATTTGACTGTGGCCATGCTGGAGCACCGCCTTTAGTCGAGCAAATCGACCCCAGGACTTATTCTTTGTAAGCCTAGTACTTATTCTATCGGTCTATTTTGCCGAACCGCTAGTCTATGGATACGTAAACACACCACCATCGGTTGTCAAGCAATGGTGGGGGACAAACACAAATACATATACACACACATACACACATATATATACATATATACGACGGACCCCCTTCAGTTTCCGTCTATCAAATCCACTCACAAGGCATTGGTCGGCCCGAGGCTATAGTAGAAGACACTAGCTCAAGGTGCCACGCAGTAGGACTGAACCCGGATCCATGTGGTTGGTAAGCAAGCTACTTTTACACAGCCACTCCTGCGCCCATATAGATATTATGATACTATATATTCTGTTCTACTCTAGGCACAAGGCCCGAAATTTTTAGTGAAGGAGGCCAGTCGATTAGATCGACCTCAGTATGCAACTGGTACTTAATTTATCGACTCCGAAAGGATGAAAAGCAAAGTCGACCTCGGCGGAATTTGAACTCAGAACGTAAAGACAGACGAAATACCGCTAAGCATTTCACCAGACGTGCTAACGATTCTGCCAGCTCGCCGCCTTATATGATATATATTATTTTATGTGTGTGTGTGTGTGTGTGTGTGTGTGTGTGTGTGTGTGTGTGTGTGTGTGTGTATGTGTGTATAGGCGTAGGCGTGGTTGTGTGTTAAGAAGCTTGCTTCCCAACCACATGGTTCCGGGTTTAGTCCCACTGCAGGGCACCTTGGGCAAATATCTTCTACTAAAGCCTCGGAGAAACCAAAGGCTTGTGAGTAGATCTGGTTGACGGAAACTGAAAGCAACCCGTCATGTATATACATATGTATATATATTTATGTGCGTGTCTTTTTTGTCCCCCCACCATCGCTTGACAACCGATGTTGGTGTGTTTATGTCTCCGAAACTTAGCGGTTCGACGAAAGAGACCAATAGAATAAGTACTAGGCTTACAAAGAATAAGTCCTGGGGTCGACTTGTTCGACTAAAGGCGGTGCTCCAGCATGGCCACAGTCAAATGACTGAACCAAATAAAAGGATATATAAATATGCGATGGTTTTCGGTTAGAGGTGTCGATTTTTACAATTCTGTATCATGCATATAAGCTCTCGACGGAAAAACAACGGCTTTCATAAGCTTAAGACTCGACCCCACAGCTCTTTGTTTTCTCGATACGCGCGTTACCATTACACTAACGAACGACCTCGTTTCTTTCCGTTAGATTTAAGAACTATAATTAGTTCATAACGTTGTTTTTGTAAACAAACTTCGTGTGTTTTTCTGCGATGGTGTTTGGCAAGCAGCGTCAGTTTTTAGAACTTTGCAAATATTTATATTTCATAAGCTTAAATCTTATATGCAATCACCATGCATTGACTAAAGAAAATAGACTAATATCTATTTCTTTATTGCCCACAGGGAGCTAAACATAGAAGAGACAAACAAGGACGAACAAGGGGATTAAGTCGATTACATCGACCCCAGTGATTAACTGGTACTTATTTAATCAACTCCGAAAAGATGAAAAGCAAAGTCGACCTTGGTGGAATTTGAACTCAGAACGGAACGGCGGACGAAATACCGTTAAGCATTTTGCCAGGCGTGCTAACATTCTGCTAGAAAATAGTCTAATATTGGGGCATATACGCCATCGACGGAAAAGCTTATAAAATAGTGTGTGTGTGTGTGCGTGCGCGCGCGTGTATACATGCATACATACGTACATACATATGCGTCTGTGTGCGATTGAAGTCGTTTCAATAAAAAAGTATAGCCATTGCTTGTAAAGAGCTGCAAAATGACTATGACTTTTGGGTCCATATGATGATCTGCAGTTTTTACCATAGCCATAGCATAAATGTCTTTCTTAGTTAAATGCCGCGCAGAATCATTAAGTTTGGTTTTGTGTTCAGAGATATGTCTTTGCAAAAAACAACAGAAATACAAAAAATATTGCGTGATTATTAGACATATGGCGAAGATTTATTAACTAACATTGGTTTATGTATCCTTGAGTGACTAACGAGACCAGTCTTAGATGGATAAATTCTGTTGCAAATTGAACATGTGAAGGGATTCATGATATCTATGGGGTTTTCATTCTTTATATTTCGTTTTTAATTTTGCCTATTTAATGCGATTCTTTTCAAAACGAATGAACGTTCCATATATCTGTTCCCCATGATGCTGTAGTTTTCCAGCTTTCCACATGAATATTGCCATTCTTCAGACAGTCTTGTATTTTAAATTCGGTTTGTAAGGAGGTATTTGCCCATAACGTTACTTTTCATGGAGTAGATGCTTTGGGATTCTTCAGCTTCCATACGAACTATGTGATCTGCCTACTTCAGTTCGCTAGTTACAAGTGTGCTTCTGTACTTATGATATTCACTGCCTCCAAGACTTCAACATCACTCACATAGTCTCCCCACGCAAAATTTATCGAAAACCTTCTTACCGAACATGTTTTGAATGTAATGTCCATGTTTCAAAGCCATACAACAAAACAAACAAAATGAATGTTTTAAAACTAGATATTTTAGTAGAATTTTGCATGTATCGTTAAGAGCATAGAGAAAATTGTAATATTCTAAAAATATGACCAGGAATTCTAAATTATATCTGCAATTTTGCCATCAAGATTTACATCTTTGTTTAACATGCTCTCAAAACATTTGAAGAGCGGTACGGCTTTCAAAGTTGTACCCTATATTCTTGTATGGTATCCACACAAGGTTTTCCAACACAAGGTTGATAATGAATATTAGTATAAGTCAGGGTATATTTTGAGCTGTCATGCTACATGTCAAGGAAGTTTTATTCGTTAAGGTTTGAGCATCTTTTCTTTGCATGCGACTACATGACAGTTACACATGGAATTGGCAAAACCTTGGACGTATTTCAGAGAATGTTGCACTATCTAGTCCTCCAGCACCGGCCTACACGCAAAGATCTAGTTCTGGAATAGCATAGTTCTACCAACAGTTCTCTTTGCTCGTGGGGCATGTATTTACAACGTAGAATTCGACAAAAAGCCAGATATGTTCCACTGAAGATTCTTCAGAAGGATTTAGAGAACCCACTGACAAGACCAAATAACCAGTAAAGGTAGTCTAAAGTATGCTAACACAAGACCACTTAGAGAAATTATCAAAGAACGAAGATTAAAACTAGCAGGTTACCAGAACGACACCAGACTAAAACGGCTTTCAAATGGACGTCGCCAGAGGGAAAAAGAGAGGAAGACGGAAAAGTACAGAGTGCAGAATATTTATATCCGATTTGGGAGAGGCCAATATCACAAAGACCAGTGGTTCTCATCCGGGGTGCATATAGCCCCTGAGAGTCCATATAAGATTTTTGGGGGTCCACGCAACAAAATAGTAAATTGGGGATCCACAATAGTAATTTAGGGGCCCCTGAAAAAATTATGCTTTAGATCTATGTATTGGTATGTATTGCAAGAAACAGTTGGGTTTCTTTCTCTAACATTTTACACTCTTTTGCTCTTTTACTTGTTTCAGTCATCTGACTGTGGCCATGCTGGAGCACCGCCTTTAGTCGAGCAAATCGACCCCAGGACTTATTCTTTGGATGCCTAGTACTTATTCTATCGATTTCTTTTGCCGAACCGCTAAGTGATGGGGACGTAAACACACCAGCATCGATTGTCAAGCGATGTCGGGGTGGGAGCAAACACAGATACGCAAACATATACATACACATACATATATATATACATATATATATATACATACATATATACGACGGACTTCCTTCAGTTTTCCGTCTACCAAATCCACTCACAAGGCTTTGGTCGGCCCGAGGCTATAGTAGAAGACACTTGCCCAAGGTGCCACGCAGTGGTACTGAACCCGGAACCATGTGGTTGGTAAGCAAGCGACTTACCACACAGCCACTCCTACGCCTACACAAGTTAATGTGCGGAAAAACAAAATAGAAACTTTGAAAGAATTTTCTATAAAACTAGTTTTTAAACATCGAATGGCTGTGGGGGATCCACCAGAATAAAATAGTAACCAAAGGGGTCCATAGATTTAAAAAAATGATTGAGAAGCATTCAAATGGACCGATGCAGAGAAAACTGCAAGCAACAGAAACCAGTGGCGTTTCTGTTGCAGCCGACTCTGCTTGTGAGTACAGAAAAAACTGATACTGACGTCGATAGAGAAGTCATCAACGTAGAAGAGGTCTCTCATGAGAGATACAGAAGTGTAATTTAGAACTGAGCCGCCCTTCTGGAGTTGAACAGGTTTACTGGTTATTCATGAATACTCTGGGGATTATGTAACCGTTCCCAAAACAGTCTTTCAAAGGGATTTTTTTTAAATATTGCCAAATAGAGTAAGAGCAGCCATATCATAATTCTATACGACTGACTGACTGGAAGACGGTCTGGGCATTCGCCACCGATTTTGTGTGTGTGTGTGTGTGTGTGTGTGTGTGTGTGCAAAGAGAGAGGTATATATATATATATATATATATATATATATATATATATATATATATATATATATATATATATATATATATATATATATATATATATATATATATATATATATATATATATATATATATATATATAGGCGTAGGAGTGGTTGTGTGGTAAGTAGCTTGCTTACGAACCACATGGTTCTGGGTTCAGTTCCACTGCGTAGCACCTTGGGCAAGTGTCTTCTACTATAGCCTCGGGCCGACCAAAGCCTTGTGAGTGGATTTGGTAGACGGAAACTGAAAGAAGCCCGTCTTATATATGTATATATATATATGTATGTGTATGTGTGTGTGTGTGTGTGTGTGTGTGTGTGTGTGTGTGTGTGTCTGTGTTCCCCCCCCCCAACATCGCTTGACAACCGATGCTGGTGTGTTTACGTCCCCGTAACTCAGCGGTTCGGCAAAATAGACCGATAGAATAAGTACTAGGCTTACAAAGAATAAGTCCTGGGGTCGATTTGCTCGACTAAAGGCGGTGCTCCAGCATGGCCACAGTCAAATGACTGAAACAAGTAAAAGAGAGAGTAAAAGAGTATATGCGCATGTGTGCGCTCGTGTTAGTTATTTGGTATCTCTTATCTCCCCTTTCCACATTACTGCCATTTCCTTTCCAATTCTCGTTTAACATTAAAAAATGTAATAGATTTTAAATGAGCCAAAAATATGTTACAATTGATAGCTTTTACTTCCAGTGATAATAGTCACAAACGCATAAAGTACATACATATACCCACACCAGTACATTATATTTGCATACTTTCGTTCTGATAGACACACACAAGCATACACACACACACACACACACACACACACACACACACACGCACACACAAACGCACGCACGTTCTGGTGCATTCGCATAGACATCTGCACACGTACACATTTTCACATTAAACACAGAGGGGACAAACAAGGACAGACAAAAGGATTAAGTCGATTATATCGACCCCAGTGCGTAACTGGTACTTAATTTATCGACCCCGAAAATATGAAAGGCAAAGTCGACCGCGGGGGAATTTGAACTCAGAACGTAACGGCAG
The DNA here is from genome assembly GCF_046866305.1 of Octopus bimaculoides. Lineage (NCBI taxonomy): Eukaryota > Metazoa > Mollusca > Cephalopoda > Octopoda > Octopodidae > Octopus > Octopus bimaculoides. The sequence continues at coordinate 88,306,384 of NC_142933.1, forward strand.
ACGAAACACTGCTAAGCATTTCGCCCGGTGTGCTAACGTTTCTTATTTCTTTATTGCCCACAAGGGGGCTAAACATAGAGGGGACAAACAAGGACAAAGGGATTAAGTCAATTATATCGATCCCAGCGCGTAACTGGTACTTAATTTATCGACCCCGAAAGGATGAAAGGCAAAGTCGACCTCGGCGGAATTTGAACTCAGAACGTAAGGGCAGACAAAATACCGCTAAGCATTTCGCCCGGCGTGCTAACGATTCTGCCAGCTCGCCTCCTTGCTTCTGCTAAATATTAATAAAACAGTGCGTGTGTGTGTGTGTGTGTGTGTGTGTGTGTGTACGCCCACACAAGCATTTACATATTTTCTATAAGTACAATAGACATACAAGCCATATGAACCGAGATAAATTCAATATTTATACATTCATACAATTATCACTCTTCCTTTCTTTCTCTCCTTCTCTCCTTCACTTTCTTTCTTTTATTCGGCATACATGTATGCGTGCGTGCGTGCGTGCGTGCGTGTGTTTGCGTGCGTGCGTGTGTTTGCGTGCGTGCGTGCGTGCGTGTGTTTGTGTGCTGGGGTACATAAAATATGTACGAAGAGATAGCGACAGACAGACAGACAGATAGACAGATAGAGAGAGAGGAGGGAGAAAAGTGGAATGAGATCATACACGCACATATACATACATTCATGCATGCATACACACATACATACATACACACACACATACATACATACACACATACATACCATACATACATACACTCAAATACATACATACATGCATACATACATGCATACATACATGCACACATGCATACATACATACATACATACATACATACATACTTACATACACTCAAATACATACATACATGCATACATACACACACACATACATATATACATACATGCATACATACATATATACATACATACATGCATGCATGCATACACACATACATATATCTATACATACATACACATACTTACATACGTACGTAATACATACATACATACATGCATGCATGCATACATACACATACATACATACATACATACATACATACATACATGCATGCATACATACATACATTGCAAGTGTTTATCCATAAACATAATTAACAGAACGCATGTAGGTACGTTAGTATATATATATAAAAATAAGTATGCTAGAAAAAGATAAGGATATTTATGTATGTATGTCCGTATGTATGTATGTATGTGTGCATGTATGTATGTATGTATGTATTATGTATGTATGTATGCATATATGTATGTATTATGAATATATGATTTTATATACAAAACCCACACACACATACATACACAAATATACGCGTATGCATGTATGCAAATGTACAAATGCATTTGCTATATATATATATATATATATATATATATATATATATATGTGTGTGTGTGTGTATGTATGCATGTATGTATGTATGCATGTATGTATGTATGTATAAGCATGTATGTATGTATACCCACGCACAGACTCGCACACGTTTGCATACATACATGCATAAGTACCAACAAACACATAAAGACGTAAACACGCACAGACATACACACACACACACACACACATACACGTGCGCATGTAACACACGTACACACACATGAATACGGGGGCTATATGTATCAGTTTATATATATATATACATATATATATATATATATATATATATATATATATATATATATATATATATATATATATATAGGTATGTATGTATGTATGTATGTACGTATGTACGTATGTATGTATGTATGTATG
>NC_142933.1:88315669-88323169 GCF_046866305.1 Octopus bimaculoides
TGTTGATGAAAAACTTGTGTTGACAACACAGCAAGCAAAAACATAGAAATTATTCACATAAACGAAATACGAAAGATTCTATTGTCAGATGATGCCGTGTCTAAAAATAAGGTTGCATAAATTGGTAAAATCCAATTTATGAAAAGTATTAAGATATAAAATTTACACTTCAGGTGGATGAATCGTCCATTGTTGTAAATGCGGTTTGATTATTAATATATGTCGGATATAAGGCGGAGGGCTGGCAGAAACGTTAGCACGCCGGGCGAAATGCTTAGCGATATTCCGTCTGTCTTTACGTTCTGAGTTCAAATTCCGGCGAAGTCGACTTTGCCTTTCATTCTTTCGGGGTCGATAAATTAAGTACCAGTTACGCACTGGGTCGATGTAATCGACTTAATCCCTTTGTCTGTCCTTGTTTAGCCCCGCTATGTTTAGCCCCCTTGTAGACAATAAAGAAATAAGAGTTACGTATTGAATAGTAATGTATCCCCACCACCATTGATTAAGTTGACCAAGCATCTGCACCTGTATGTGCAGGCCCGGACAAGGTATTTGAAAAAGATTCGTAGCAGTTGCCTATATATATGCAAGCTTCTCCCCTCACGACTGCCGGTATCTATCAAAAAGAAAACCTCCGGGTTGGACCGGTATAACTTGGAACCTGCGTCGTCACAGTCAGAAAGCAAAGAAATAGGTATGGAAAGGCGTCTTGCTCGTCCCTCTAACAATTCTGTCAATACATTGTTATAGATTAGCGCTTACCAACTCGAAAAGGACGAATGGCAAGGTTGACCTGGGCAGGATTTGAACTCAGAACGGCGAATATCAGAACAACTACCGCAAGACGTTCTCTCGAACATTGTAACGACTCCGCCAATTCGCTGCCAATTGGCTTAGCAGTTATAATTTAAATCTAATAATATTGGTTTCAATTTTTGATACAAGGCCAGCAATTTCGAGTGAGAGGATATAAGAGAGGGTATAACTCCAGTGCTCATTTTATCGATCCTTTAAGGATGAAAGTCCTTTCTGCTAAAAGCACAAGGCCTGAAATTTGAAGGGAGGGGCACGGTCGATCACTGGTATTTAATTTATCGACCTCGAAAGGATGAAAGACAAAAAGTTGACCTCGGCGGAATTTGAACTCAGAACATAAAGTCGGATGCAGTGTTGCTAAGCATTTCGCACGGCGTGCTAACGATTCTGCCAGCTCGCCGCCTTCGCCTCTCTATGAATAATGGTATTAATTTAAATATAACGAAAGAATGGAAAAATCAATCAGAAGGCTGAAGAATTCTTTTTAAAAAATCTTATTCATTATTTCTTCTTTAATTAATCTTTATTGTGAAATGACAAAAAGAAATTAAATTCTAAACGAATATTCGTTCTATTTGTTCTGTCATCAACCATATTGTTTTAGTGGTTTCTGTCATTTTGAATGCGGTCATACTGGGGCAACCTACTTCTGTTCAATGCACCGATTTATAAGCAAACCCATTCTGTTATATGTATGTGTGCAAGGGCGGGTATGTATATGTATATATGTACGTTTAAGATACATACATACATACATACATACATACATACATATATATATACATTCATGCATACATACATACATACATACATACATACATGTGTGTCTTCGTGTCTATGCTGGTCTCTAATTGTTTGACAAACTGGTTTGCATCCCCCGTAAAATAGCGGTTCGACAAACAGATGCTACTTGAATAATTACCAAGCTTAAAGCATTTGATCGACTAAACACTTCGAGGTGATGCCCTAGCATGGCCTTGCAACCCGCGATTAAAGTAAGCAAAAAGTTAAAAACGTACTTTTGAAGCGAGCAATAGTTTTGTTTTGTAATTTTTTTCTCTATCATTTCTTTAAATGTTTAACTTTGAATATTCCCATGCATCGCAAAGCAGTAATTTTGTTTTTTCTTTTTTAATTTAATTCCCTGTGCTACGCATGATGTCAAAAGAAAAACTGGGAACCTCAAGTATTAAAGAGGTCTCTCTTTGGCTCGTAAGACAAACGTAGACTACGCTGCTTGTAACAATTAAGTGACTTTCCCAGCTGCAGTTGCAAACAAACGTTGTTTTATTATGTCAAGATGTGAAGCTCTTATTGTTGGTTGATTGTTCACCTGGAGATTGAGACAACGACTGCTAGCTTCTGTTGTTACACAAGAACAATGTAGAACAATATGGAACAATAGAGAACAACTGTCAGTGGGAAATGACTTGCATTGCTTGAATCATGTTATGTTTCAGAAGCTAAGTACTAATACATATGTATGTCCCTTGGTGACACGTTCATTCGTACTGTCTTTCTCCTTTTCTCTTTCGCTCCATCTGTTCATACATATATGTATGTGTGTATACGTATATATATTTGTATACACAATTGTGTGTGTTTGTGTGTGGGGGGGTGCATGTGTGTGTATACATGCATACATACATACATACATACATACATACGTGCGTACGTATGTATCTAGAGAATAAACAGAAAGAAATATATATATATGCGTCATACATGCAATCATATATACGTTTGTGCACATGGTGTGCATATGTGTATATAGATAGATAGATAGATAGATAGATAGATAGATAGATAGATAGATAGATAGATAGATAGATAGATAGATAAAAGGAGAGAGAGTGAAAGAGAGGTAGACAGACATATATCTAAACACAAGTACAAAGACACACACACACACATGTATATGTATGCATGTATTTTAATATATTTGTGTATATAACGTACATGTATTCATATCTTTCATCTTGTTTTTTTTTGTTTTTTTTGTTGTTTCAGTCATTAGACTGCGGCCATGCTTGGGCGTCGCATTCAAGCCTTAGTCGTACGAATCGACCCCAGTACTAATTATTTATTTTCTTAAGATGTTACTTATTCTATTAGTCCCTTTGCTGAACTGCTAAGTTATAGGGATAAAAACATATCAACACTGGTTGTCATGCGGTGCTGGGACACACACACACACACACACACACGCACATATATACACATGTGTGTGTGTGTGTGTGCGCGTGTGTGTGTGTGTGTTCTAAAATCTACACAGCCTAGATTTTTTTATCTCATTACGAAAAGTATATATATATATATATATATATATATATATATATATATATATATATATATATATATATATGAAGAAAAGCAACAAAAATTCATTAGGTTATAGCAGTACGTCCCAACTTTGGGTTAATTTGCATGTGAACCACTGGGTGTGAAGGAGCCCTCCTTCTCGTTAGAACTTCCTTCTAGGGGAAGGGTAAACATTTATATTTAAAAAAAACCTGAAGTGTGGTTGGTTTCTGGCTTTGTAACTGAATGCACTAAAAAGTGGTTTCGGTGTTGTGCAACACTTTATCTGCTCAAAGCGAATGTACGCAAGAACTTCTTGGACTGTCAGAACGTTTATATGAGCATCCTGGGTTTAGGCAGTGGTCTTACTCGGTCACAAATTGACTTCCACCCTGTGTGTGTGTGTGTGTGTTTACAGAAAGAAAGAAAGACAGGGGGAGACATTGGCAGACTGACAAACGCTTGATAGCTATATATATATATATATATATATATATATATATATATAGAAAGATGGAAAGAAAATAGAGATAGAGACAGACAGCAAGAAAAAGAGAGAGTGAGAAAGATAGACGGAGAAAGAGGCAGAGAGAATTGTTAGTCGGTATATAGAAAGGAAAACTTTTACGATTAATATCAGAGGTGTCCGAACTTAGATTTAACAGATTTTCTGCCGTTATTATCTCAGTATCTCAATATCTTTATTGCTTGCACTTTGTTTTTGTTTTTCTGTTTTCTGTTTCTTTCATATACTACCGAAATACTTTATCTTAGTTCGACCCTTGGTCTTTTGGACACAGTACATACATTTGAGATTTTCAGTTCAGGAAATGAATATTATCAACAGGTATTATATTTCGTAGGTCTTGCAAAGTTTCTTATCAGATGACAAGAATTGTTCAGAGATAAGCAATTATAGCATCGGGAAAACATAGATACATACACACATACGTACATTCATAGTATACACACACACGCATATATATATATATATATATATATATATATATATATATATATATATATATATATATATATATATTATATATATACACACAATACATATGCGTATACATACATACATACATATATGTATATATAAATATATATATATATGCATGCATGTATGTATGTAAATAACTCTTCTTGACTCTTACGTATAAGTTATGTTATGTATGTCGATATACGTGTGCCTATGAGTATGTGTGCTCTTGCACGCACGTCTCGTATATATATATATATATATATATATATATATATATATATATATATATATCTGTATATAAACATATTAACAGTATATGATATGCGTTAGTGTACGTGTATGAGCGTGTATGTCATGAAGCAAACACACTCACTGGAGGCACGCCAGGAAAGGAAAAATGTTTACAAGACTTGACGGTTTTTCCCGGGCAATCATTTGTCTTAAATACTTTTATCAGAAATAACGTTATTTAATTTCAATAAAACAGACGACAAGCGCTAACTGTTTCTGCTGTTGTTTTTTTGTTTTTAACAAGATGTCGCCATAAGCAATATAATCAGTGTGGAATTATAATTTCGTGTTTAACTCAATACAAACAGCTATGAAATATTATTTATCTAATCGGTAGTATTCACTTCACTAATATTTATTTGTCTTTAGCAGATTTAGATTGGTTATTAATGTTTATTCATTTCGTTGTTTGCTTGAGTTTTTACTTAAATATATTTATATATTTATTGAATAATTCTCATAAGATAAATAAAAGCAAAGAAAAATATATATCTCTTGGTTCCTGATAGCTATTTTACACACAGTCGTTGTTGTTGTTGTTGCTTTCGTTGTTATTTCGGTTGTTGTTGTTGTTGTATTTACTGCTGTTACTGTTGATGTTACTGCCATTGCGTTATTTTGTTTTATTTTTATGAGTTGCAGTTGCACATGACGTTTATAATTATTACTGTAGTAGTAGTAGTAGTAGTAGTAGTAGTAGTAGTAGTAGTAGTAGTAGTAGTAGTAGTAGTAGTAGCAGCAGCAGCAGCAAAAGCAGTAGCTGTTGTTGTTGTTTTGTCATCAGAGTTGCTATTGTTGTATTAGATGATGGTCGTAATTATTACCGTTGTTGTTGTTGTAGCTAGTGTTGTAGTAACTATTACTTTTTATGTTTCATCTTGCCGTCGTTGCTGTTCTTATTTTCATTGCTGCAGCTGCTGCTGCTGCTGCTGTTGTTTGTCAGCGCCTAGTCTGTCCTGATCATGTATGAACTATGATCAAACACGTTCTAAACATGGCCTTCTTGCATTTTTGGTTCAGCATAGCTTTCCTTTCTTAACAGATTAAGGTGCTATTTCTAGCAAGTCAAGCAACGATTCGTTAACTCCTTAACTCGCTGTACAAACAGCATCATTACTAAAGCAGCGGAAGGTGGGGAGCCAACAGAATCGTTAGCACGCCGGACAAAATGCTAAGCGGCATTTTGTCCGTCTTACCGTTCTGAGCTCAAATTCCGCAGGGGGTCTACTTTGCCTTTCAACTTCTCGGGACCGATAAAAGAAGTACCAGTCAAATACTGCGGGGTGATGTAATCGACTTATCCACCCTCAAAAACTGCTGATCCAGAGTCTAAATCTGAAACTATTATTAAGGCAGCGAGCTGGCAGAATAGTTAATATGTCGGAGGAAATGCTTAGCGACATTTCTTCCGACTCTTTACGCAGTGTGTTCAAATCCCGCCGAAGTCAACTTTTCCTATCAGCCTTTCTGGACTGATAAAATAAAGTATCAGTCAATTACTTTGATTTCTTGGAATTATTCCGCCTTATCTAGCATGCGAATACCCCAGTGAAACTGCCTGCCTATGGATGGACAGCCTCGTCACGAGATTCACGTATCCGAAACTGTTTGGCAGTGTCACTCAATGAACGCCAGTGGCTTAAAGCGACCGGTGGATGTGTATGCAGTGGTGAGTCTGGCTGAGTGGAAAGAGATAATTTGGGAGATTTATGCTCGGTGTCGAGTGTGGACTTAACATAAAACAAGTAGCAAATCCGAGGGTTCTGTCTGCGAAAGTACTGCATACAGAACTTTCATGGTTGAAAAATAAATGGATTCTTTTGGCAAGAGATAGAAGGATATGTTGCAGTTTCAAGAGGGGTTGGGGTCAGGTAAAGCACGGAAATATCTTTCGCGCTTCGAATGACGGTCTTTCAAGAGTTACCTTGCAGTTTGTAGCAATGGGCGGGTTTCACACGCACTCACACAGTATGTGTGCGTCTGTGTGTGTATATATGTATGTATGTATGCATGCATCTATGTATGTATGCATGTATATGCTACTGATAATATGTAACCCAGTAGAATCTAGCTCATGGTCGGGCCGTCGGCGACTAAACTGGCAACCCTTCTAAGCCTACTTGATAAGGAAAGTGGATTTCGTCGGTCAATCTGCAGGACGAGAAACAAAACCTATTCAGAGTGCAGATGAACTCGGTAGAGTTAACGGACATCCAACAACTGGAAGTGAGAGAGCCCTAATCTTTGTTTAGACATCTCTCTAGGAGAAGGAAGATCTGAAATAACACTGATCTCATTGCAAAACCAGAGATCTTGCTTTTGCTTGTTTCTGGACTACGTGTCTTTGTAGTAAGTCTTAGCGGTATTGTAGAAGCTCTTACTGACTTTCAATTTCACTTGCGCCTCCCAAAACCCTATTTACGTAATCAGATGCTTGAGCTGCCATCAAAACTATATTGGTTTGACAGGAATGTCGATCAGACAGAGATGTACAGTCCACAGACATCAAATATAGTCCCCCACAATATCGCCAAATATATCTCAGTCAACACGTAGACGAATATGCAGAACGATTACAACCACAATTCGTAATTTTCCCATTTTATCAACATGCTATCTAGACCTGAACACAAGTAAGACTGGATACAGAAGCCTCATTTATCCAAAAATATAAACCAGAATTAAATATGAACCCATAATAAATATCAAAAACTTAGCCCTTCTATTGTAAGATATAAGCCATAATAAAATACAGACAAAATTAAAAATTACAGATTTACCTCCTCTTTACTGTAAAATAACTAAGTGAACAATTATCTCCCCTAGTAATACGTCTTCCTCCTTGTAATGTGCCTATTTTTCAACCCTTAGCTTGATGAGCAATGCGAAACCGGTTCTTACTTTAATTATGTTGAAAGACCATAATCTTATTTTGTACAAAATTGTATATCTTTATTATTATTACTCTAATATACTCCTTAACCTTGTAAAATAAATCTTGTGTTTTTTCATATATATATATATATATATATATATATATATATATATATATATATATATATATACCCTTTTTTCTTTTATGATGGTGTGGTGTTGTGTTATCC
>NC_142933.1:88325669-88333169 GCF_046866305.1 Octopus bimaculoides
GCGGGACGAAATGCTTAGCGGTATTTCGCCCGTCGCTACGTTCTGAGGTTCAAATTCCGCCGAGGTCGACTTTGCTTTTCATCCTTTCGGGATCGATAAATTAAGTAGCAGTAAAACACTGAGGAATGATGTAATCAACTTATCACTTATCCCCTCCCCAAAATGCCTGGCCTTGTGGCAAAATTTGAAATCATCACCATCATTATTATTGTTATTATTATTATTATTATTATTATTATTATTATTATTATTATTATCATTATTATGAAGGTAGCGAGCTGGCATAATCGTTAGCAAGCGGGACTAAATGCTTAGCGGTATTTCGCCCGTCGCTACGTTCTGAGTCCAAATTCCACCGAGGTCGACTTTGCTATTCATCCTTTCGAGGTCGTTAAATTAAGTACCCGTGAAACATTGGAGATCGATATAATCGACTAGTCCCCTCCCCAAAAATTTCAGGCCTTATGCCCTTAGTAGAACTAGTAGATTATTATTATTATTATTATTATTACTATCACTATTATTATTATTATTATTATTCAGTAGTTTTATTTTTATAACGTACTTTCACTTCACTACCGAGCGCAGCTCTGTGCGCCTTGGGTATGTGCTGTGGTTTGCTGTGGTGCTCTTATGTTTACTGTATTGAAAGTGTTTTGCGTAGAATGTGTGCATATTATTATTATTATTATTATTATTATTATTATTGAAATTGGACAACGAAAAGGAGAGGAAGAGAATCTGTGATGAAAGTGATGCGATGAAGGCTGAGCGTGGAAGGCAGGCAGGCTGGCAGACAGGCAGGCAGGCAGGAAGGCAGACAGGCCGACAGCCAGAAAGACAGACAGATAGATAGATAGATAGATAGATAGATAGATAGATAGATAGATAGATAGATAGATAGATAGATAGATAGATAGACAGACAGACAGATAGATAGATAGATAGATATAAATAGATAGATAGATAGATAGATAGATAGATAGATAGATGGATGGACAGATATATAGATAAAACAAATAAGAAAAAATGAATGTGTAGAAAGATAAATAGCTGGGAAAATGATGGAGGAAGAAATAATATAGAAATATTGTCGAAAAGAGCTACAAAAAACGGGAGAACTGGACTAGAAAACATTGATGGCAGTGAAGAGAATGGAACGAACGTATGACCGTAATGTTGACCGGTGATAACTAATAGGAGTAAACAGAAGAGAATATGCCCTTGTGGCTAGCTGTATGAAGTAGTGGTGGTGGTGGTGGTGGTATGATGGTGTTGATAGGTTCGTGGTAAGTGGGCAATATTCGTTCGATAACAGAATTATTACTATGATACCTACCGACAACAACACGAAAAAAAATTGATCTGTTTTACCAGTTTTATGACAGCCATCTTTCTTTTTCTTTGAGGACAATCGTTAGCTGTATCCTCGGTAAAAAAATAATAATAATAGTAATAATAATAAGAATAATAATAATAATAATAATAATAATAATAATAATAATAATGATAATAATAATAATAATAATAATAATAATAATAAATAATAATAAATAAAAAGACAAAATAAACAGAAAGAAAATAGAATATCTATCACTCTTGTCAGGAAAATATTAACCTTCACTACAACACGATGGGAAATCAAATAGCCATTTTTCCCCCCTTTTTTTCGTATCAATTTTTGTTTCTTTCGCGTTGTTTGTGTTGCGTTTCTTTACTTAGCAATGTGTTTTATTCTCTTTTTCCTTTTGTGAATGTAAAGTGTGTGTATTTCTTTTGTTTGTGTGATGGTTTGTATCATATGTATATAAGAAAGGAATATATATATATATATATATATATATATATATATGTGTGTGTGTGTGTGTGTGTGTGTGTATATATATGTATGCATGTGTGAATTTATATATGTATGCATGTATATGTATGTATATATGCATATATGATTTTATATATATGTATGTAAATATATACATCCATGTATGTGTATATGTGTATATATATATATGTGTGTGTGTGTGTATGCATGTATGCATGTGTTTATGTGTGTGAGAACATATGCGTGTAAAAATTTATGTGTGTGTGTGTCTGCATATATTATATATCTATATATATGTGTGTGTGTGTGTGTGTATACCTACACACATGTATAAAGATACACAGACACGTTTATATATATATATATACAGTTATGTGCGTGTGTATGTATGTGTGTGTGTTTACTGTATGTATGTATGTTTGTATATATGTGTATAAATGTCTATAAAGGTGTGTGCATATGTGTGCATATATATATATATATGTGTGTGTATATACGTGTGCATATATATATATATATGTATATATATATATATATATATATATGTGTGTGTGTGTGTGTGTGTGTGTGTGTGTGTAAACATATATACACACAGAAATATGTACATATATATGAGACAAAGATAAAGAAAGAAAACGAGAGAGAAATCTCGATGTGTTATATATATATATCTTTTTTTACACTCGTCTTTTTTTCTGTTGATATATTTATTTATTTGTTTATTACTTTCTACTGGCGACTGCAATTGTCCGGAACGTTCACCAGATTTAGACCTAATGCATTATTTCTATCGTGGTTTTTGTCCAATTAGGTTTTCATAAAAGATCTCAAGCAAATACAGCTTATACCAAATTAGTAGACTCATAGAATCAGCGGAATGTTATTTCCCTGGCATTATTGACAAAAGTATATACAAGATAAAGGAATACTAATATTAATACTACTAATAATAACTAATAAAAAAAAAATGACGGTGATGATGATGATGACGACGACGATGACGACGACTACGCTGATGATGATGATGATGATGATGATGGCGACGACGACTACAACGAACATGTCGACAACCATGCCAGCTACGACGAAGACAACGACGACGAAAGGTGACGACGATGACGACGATGGCGATGATGTCGATGATGACGATGATGATGATGATGACGATAACTATGATGATGACGACGACGACGACGATAACAACAACCAATGAACGAAGAAAGAAAGAAAGAAAGAAAGAAAAACATGAATAAATAAATTATAAATAAGTAAGTAAATAAAAGGTGTATTAGTGTCCAACCATGCTAAGTTTACAGATTGGTCGGGGATAAGGAGAAAACTTTGAGGTTGGGGACGACGAGTAAATTTATAACAGCAACAACAACAACAATAATAATAATAATAATAATAATAATAATAATAATAATAATAATAATAATAATAATAATAATAATAATAAATGGTAATGGTGAAACCCACAGTAGGAAGACACAGCAAAAAAAAAAAATGGCGGTCATCAACGACTGCCACCATCATAACAACGCTATGCTTTCAATGAGACCCTTGTTTGATGGCTGGGTTGGTTTAGTTAAATATATATTATCAAAGTTTGGTGTATCGATATAGAAGACACTTTAGTCACATTAACCATGTTCTCCTCCCTCTCTTTCTCTCTCTCTTTCTCTCTCATCATCTGCATAAAAATTGTTTTCAAATACCTAGATTGATTTTTTTGCTGTTTTTTGTTGCTGTTTTTTCTGTGAGTGTATGTCATGTCCTTGTGCGGCGTGAGAGATTTATTTTTTGTTTGTGTGCATGTTCTTTTTGTGTGTTTAAGTGTGTGTCTGTACGTGTGTGTGTATGTGTGTGTGTGTTTGTGCATGTGCGTATATGTGTATCTGTTTGTGTGCAAAAAAAATTGTTTTCAAACACTTCGATCGGTGTTTCTATATGTTGTCTATATTCTATATATGATGTCCGTGTGTAGTTAGAGACTTTTCCCGCTAGTTGCATGCGTTTGTATGTATGCGCGTATGCGTCTATGTGCGTGCGTGTGTTTGTATAGAGTGTATGTATTTGTGTGTGTGTGTGTGTGAAAAATTGTCAAATACTTAGTTCGGGGCTTTTATATGGTGTATGCATATCATATCTTTGTATATTTAGAGATTTCTCTGTTTGCGTATTTTGCGTGTGAATCGTATTTGTAAAACGTTGTGCTTGTGTAAGGACGATTTTTTGTTGAAAATTTTTCATGTAAGTCTCTAAGTATGCTTTGTGTGTAAGCCTGTATGTATGTGTATATACATATTTATCTATCCATCTATATATATATATATATATATATATATATATATATATATATATATATAATCATAAATATACAGGGATTAGCAGGAGCCTGCTTCTCCAACATACTGAGTATATATATATATAAACAATATATGAGTATATGCATATATATGTACATGTATGTATATACGTTCATCTACATGTACAAATAGATACATAACTGGGTACATGACGTGGCAAAAGAATATATATATATATATATATATATATATATATATATATATATATATATATATATATATATATATATATATATATATATACAAGATTATTAATTTGGCTGGTCAATGTTGTGATTTCACTTTGGTGTAGTGGTTAGCGTATCTATACTATGCAATATATTGAGTTCGAATTCTGCAGGCGATGTTACAACTTCTTTTCAGTTTTCTTGTATATTAGATAAGTAGATATAATATCATATCTTGATGCTGTGTAGATTGAAATCGTTGTTGACAGGCCGTTGGTATATAATCTTAGCTACTTAGATTAAGTCTCTTCATTTAGACGATCAAAATTCAGATATCTTCTTGGGTGTAATGATTAGCACAGCAGATGCAATGTTCGAATCCATCTGGCAACGTTAAAGCTTTTTTTCAATCTTGTGCTGGGGTGGCGATGGAATTTTCCTTTTTGTAAAATGTGACGAAACTGCGAGGCACTCTAGCAAGCTCTTTATCAATTGTCTGACTAATTCCCTGATATTCGACGAGAAATGTTACAAGTATTTAGAGATAGAGGAAAATATATCCTATGGAAGGAGAAAATATAATTTATGGATTAGCCTTCAGATCAAGCCCTGGTACCAATATCTGTAACAGAGTGGACTTCACTAATGATATCCAAGGGCCAACAGATGGTATTAAACGCACACGAGGACAACGTGGTGGTGATACAACAAATGTCACGAATTAGCTTACCACTTAAAATCAGTTATGGGCTTTCAATTTGACCGGCTTTCGTATAGCTTCTATCAACTTTATATCACTCTCAAAGTAGTTGGAAATAATTGGGAATGTGCATCATATATGATGAATGGACGCCAGGGAAATACGTCCTGTGTGTCACGAGTAATGCACAGAGACAGACAAGGTGTTAAATAAGGCAGCTGAATTCTTTTATAATTATTGAGCAAAAGCAGTGTGCATTTGTGTGTGCATTTGTGTGTGCGTGTGCGTGTGTGTCTGTGTGTGTGTGAAAGTCGATATCGAGACATATAAATCTAACTAAACTTTAGCAAATTAAAAAATATCAAAGAAGATTGAGACACGTCATAAGGAATAGGTCAAACGGTTGTCATATCAATACATAAATAATAATAATCATTATTATTAGTAGCAGTAGTATTGTCCCCCCTCATCCTTCGCCCTAGTGGTAAATAAAAGAAATTATTATTATTATTATTATTATTATTATTATTATTATTATTATTATTATCATCATCATCATCATCATTGCCTTTGCACAGCTTCTAACGCTGGAGATGTACTACGGTGTCAGCTGTTCGCTACCAGTTAAATAAAGTAAAACCCCTTATTCGGAGTATTCGAGCGGTTCCAAGCAGTGTTGTTTTCTACAAGTGCTCCACCTGTATTGCAGCCCCTATTTGTTCCTTATTATTATTATTATTATTATTATTATTATTATTATTATTATCAAAGTGGCACTGGTGTAAAATATACCCATCATGACTGCTCGTTTGCTAAAGGTACACCAGGCAAATGAATCGCAACCATATGTGCGCGAAATGGTGATCTCATATCAAGATAAACAGCACATGACCTAGCAGGTGGGGCCCAGTTAGAATTTCCTTCAGATCGAGTAGTCCAACCCTCTCTAAAGGTCCCTGAATAAGGGTTGTTTAAGGATGATGAACAAAATACTCATGTTTCCAAAAGTGAATTGTCCAAACCCTCAAATATTCCTCTCAACACATGGCTATGATGCTCCCCAACTACTTCTGCTCGTGATCAGAGATGCACATATCGTCAGCCACCAATAATAATAATAATGATAATAATAATAATAATAATAATAATAATAATAATGATTTCAAATTTTTGTCAGAAGGGCAGCTTGGGGGAGGGAGTTAAATCGACTACATCGACACCAGTGCGCAACTGGTACTTATTTAATCGACCCTGAAAGGATGAAAAGCAAAGTCGACCTCGGCGGAATTTGAACTCAGAACGCAGCGGCAGACGAAATACCGCTAAGCATTTCGCCCGGCGTCCTAACGTTTCTGCTAGCTAATAATAATAATAATAATAATAATAATAATAAGAAGAAGAAGAAGAAGAAGAAGAAGAAGAAGAAGAAGAAGAAGAAGAAGAAGAAGAAGAAGAAGAAGAAGAAGAAGAAGAAGAAGAAGAAGAAGAAGAAGAAGATAGTTTGGACTGGATGGAACATAAGTAAATCATATGTAACACAATTGTTTGATGGAAAATGAACGAAATAACATGGCAGCCGTTGTTGAAAATACATGAATCTGTTTTAGCCTGGGTAATTGAATAATATCAAAAGAGATAAATCAAACAGATGTCATGTTGATATGTAGCAATAAAAACGATAGCTAGGACTAGGTGGAACATAGTCAATTATCTAATACACAAAACGTACTGTAGCTAAAAGTTTTACTCTTGTTTTATTATACAATCTATGCATGTGCAACATAGTAACATAACGGCAAAACCTTATTATAGACAATATATTGAAATCACGTAGTATCACCTACTATGCGAATTCAGTGAATTGCATATTTCGCTTTAATGCATCGATATATGCAGTTAAGCGAAACCGACTCGATAAACCGGGGAAAAAATGTGTAAGAAGGTTTGAATTATGTTAGCACTGGAAGGGTGCTACGCAATTCCTTACATCAATGTTTAAAGAAACAAAATTATCAGAACAAGAAAGCATCCGAACATAAAACAATCTTTTATTCTGCTATGTACAAAATGTACAGCTTCGGACAATCAGTAACCATGTCTGGTGAGAAAACAGCAAAGTTGGAGTTAATCATTCTTATGAAGTCGATATTACAACTTGGAACATTTAGAAAACAGGCCTGGTATAAAAGCAGCAAAGCTGAGGCTAATAAGACTTTGTGACGACAACTTCACAGAAACTCCAGTAAGAATCAGAGCTGGTCAAATAACAAGCGTCCGGGACAGGAGCGTAGGCGAACTGCTGATAAACACGTCTGCAAGGTTCAGCGGCTGCGTCTCGCGTCAGAGACGCAAGGGACGCGAGAGAACTTTTTTCCCGCCAGTTTTCTGCGCATGAGGGAACTTCCGGCAGGCCTTCCAGAAGATTCCAACCCTGCGCATGCGTGC
>NC_142933.1:88340669-88360669 GCF_046866305.1 Octopus bimaculoides
CCCACTGACTTATCCCGGTTAATTTTTGCTCCCGTTACCGCTTCGTATTCTTTTAGTCTCTCGCCGACCAGCTCGATGTGCTTTTGGCTCGACACTATGACGGTGACGTCGTCCGCGTATGCAGACACGCTCGTCCCACATCCCAGCTCTCGTGGGATGCCCCTCAGCGTCGCCAGCTTCCGCAGTAGAGGCTCAAGAGTCAATACATACAGAAGGGCCGAGAGGGGGCATCCTTGACGAACCGAACGCATGATGCCGAAAGGTCTGGATAGATGACCGTTTACGCGAACTACCGAGTGGATGCCGCTGTATAAGGCAGCGATCCAACCGCGGAAGACGGGACCGAAACCAGCCACTATGAGGACGGCTTCCAAGTAGTGATGGTCTACCCTATCGAAAGCTTTTGATTGATCCAAATTGATCAGTGCCCCACCCATACCAGGTTCCTTAACTACCCTGTCCATGATGTAGCGGATCAGATGGAGGTTGTCATGGATACTCCTACCCGGCACGGCGCACGTCTGCGCCCTGTCGACTAGTTTCTCGATGACAAGCGCCAGCCTCTCGGCTAACACTTTGGCCAAAATTTTCAAATCTGCGTTGAGCAGAGTGATGGGCCGAAAATTATCTATGATGTTCCCCTTGTTTGGGT
Organism: Octopus bimaculoides; assembly: GCF_046866305.1. NCBI lineage: Eukaryota > Metazoa > Mollusca > Cephalopoda > Octopoda > Octopodidae > Octopus > Octopus bimaculoides. The sequence goes on from NC_142933.1 coordinate 88,341,322, forward strand.
CTTTCTTTAGTAGTGCCACTGCTCCTCGCTATACAAAGACGGGGATGCTCCCGTTTTGCTGCCAGTTGCAGTAGACAGCTGCCAAGACGCCTCCAAACAAGTCTGGCATATGACAATAAAGTTCGTAGGGCAGACCATCCAAGCCTGGCGACTTGTCTCCCTTACAGCCTGCCATCGCATTCCGTACGTCCGCGGCTGTGATGGGTCTTTCACAACACTCCGCCTCTCTTGCTGAGAGTCGTGGCAGGCCATGCAGGTAGGCACTAAAGTCTACTCTGCGTTCTGACCCACCAGTTGTCCCGAACAGTCGGGCAAAGTGCTGTTGAAAGGCCTCGCACATCCTTTCAGGCTCGAGTAATTCACGCCCTTCTTCATCTGTCAGAGACCTAATGGTGGCTCTGTTGCCTCGTTGCGCCTCCGCTACTCGGGCCTCTCGGGCCGCTCCAACTCCCTCGTCCCTCAGAGCACGCATCCTAGCTCTGACAACGCATCCTTCGTGTTTGGCGTTGAAATGTTGGTCAAGGGCCGACTTCGCTGCCACTACGTTGGACGCGATGCCAGTACTAAGTGCCTCTTCTAATTTCTTAACTAGGTCTCCCTCTATTCTATTTCGGTCTAACGCTAGGGCCTTACTGTACCTAACCGATTCTGACTTGATTGCTTTTTTGAGGGCATACCACCATCTGTTGTTGATGATGGCACTCGTTAATGCTCTCTTAACTAAAGTGCTAATCCGGTCCCTGTAAGCCTGGCGTGCCGTGAACGACGCGTTCAGCTTCCAGTAACCGGGACCCTGTCTATGTGTCTTATCTAAGTCAAGCGTACAAGTGACAAATTTTTGGTCTGTATAGCTGACTATGTGGAATTGTGGACAACCTACTCTATCCTTATCCACTGTCCTACAGAATACCCTATCTAAGTACGATCTGAACGACCCGATGCGGTTACTCCATGTCCACATTGGCACATTCGGGTGGTCCAGTCGGTACCTGTCAGACAGTTGGAAACGTCTGAGCAGGTCTTTGAGGCTTTTGCATCCCTGGAAACGTCTGAGCAGGTCTTTGAGGCTTTTGCATCCCTGGAAACGTCTGAGCAGGTCTAGATAGATAGATAGATAGATAGATAGATAGATCGTCTTTAGTTTTTCTGTAAACTTCAAAAGGTTGCAAGACGCAACGAAAATTTTAGAAAGATAAAGGAAATAAGTGGAAATTTTACCGGTGCGTGTGTCAAAATTATAAGGCACTAAAAAAGAATGACTCTCCCAGGACATAACAGAATATGCTTCAACACACGAACTCACATAAAGAATCTTGCAAACCAAATCCAAAAACGAAATCAACTAGATACATACATACATACATACATACATAATATAAAGGTGTGTGTACGTGTGTGTGTGTGTGTGTGTGTGTGTAATTTAATATTATCTGGATAAGGCGGTGAGCTCGCAGAATCATTAGTACGCTGGGGAAAATGCTTAACAACATTTCGTTCATGTTTACGTTCTGAGTTCAAATTCCGCCGAGGTCGACCTTGCCTTTCATGCTCTCTTGAGGTCGATAAAATAAGTACCAGCTGAGTGCAGGAGGTGATGTAATCGGCTTACCCCATCCACCGAAATTGCTGGTCTTGTGCCAAATTTTGAAACCAATATTATCTGGGTAATAAACTAACCTGTGTCATTCCGTTTTCACGTATATATGTGCGTGTGCATATACGTATGCATATATATATATACGTATGTATATATATATATATATATATATATATATATATATATATATATATATATATATATATATATATATATATATATATATATAATGTAGAAATGTAGTTCTCAAATTATAAGCCTATGAAACGTTTATATGTCTCAGTCAGCAAATAAATATACAGCTTGTCATGATGACTTTCTCCATTTTGGAGTTTAATCAGTAAACATGTACCTGCTTACTCAGTCCACAAGGAGATTAATAGCTTATACTCGTAGCTATTTATATCAAACACAAATTAAACCAGAGCTGACAAGGTTAGTCTCAGATGCTAACTGTACTAACATTGGTAAATTGATTAATTTAATTAAATATCACACTGTTTTTTTTGTGTTTTTTGGTAATCTGAAATTTATCAGTGTTTCTGAGGGCAGAAAGAAGAGTGTACTTGTTCTCCGATAAATCTCCAAATAGATATGAAACTGATCAGGACAATTCCAATATTAGAAAATTACTATTTTTTAATCTCACAACGTGAGATATTCAGCAACAGTACTTTGTAGTAAAGATTGTTTGCCAACATAACATGGCAGTCCTGGTTTAGGACTAATGTTGCTGTAATTTAGCCCCAGATATTGTTTTGAGCTGAGTGGGGATGCTAGATCCCTTGTTCGAAAATGTAAGGACACAGATCGTGTCGTATAGCCAGCTGGAGACGATGTTTCCTGAGACTAAATTACAGCAACATTAGTCCTAAACCAGGACTGCCATGTTATGTTGGCAAACAATCTTTACTACAATTCCAATATTGTTTACCCCACAGACAGATATAAAGTTTTGCTTACATTTCGCAACTAATAATTAAAAATTTTTAGATATTTCAATGTTAAATTTCAGATTTTCTGTATATGTATATATAAGTGTGTGTGTGTGTGTATGTGTACGTGTGTGTGTGTGTGTGTGTGTGTGTGTGTGTGTGTGTGTGTGTGTGTGTAAGCATGTATGCATATATGCATACGCCCTTTGATTTATTGTTTTCTTTACGAGAATCTCCGTAAATTCAACGAAACTTTGTGTTTTTATTCAAAATTGAAACGAACACCATTCCTCCATGTGATCGGCTAGAAAATCTTTAAGATATTAAGATATTTTTCTTAACATGAAACCAATAGTAGCACTAATACACAAATAAAGAAATTCTATCCACCAATGCGATGTTGAGCACTCGTTTTCATCGTTCAACATTTACGTGTGTATAAATATATATATATATATATATATATATATATATATATATATATATATATATATATATATATATATATATATATATATATATATATATATACATACATACATATCCATATATATATATATATATATATATATATAATTATGCTTACTGAGAAAACTATATTAAAATGCAACAACATCCATCAACTGGATAAAGGAATCTTCCGCACTCCATTTGACATCAGCATAGTTGCTTACGAATCTGCCAAAATAAGCGATATCGTAAGGTTATATTTACTATCTAACCGAGACAAAAAAAAAAACGGAATCTCACACATTCAAAGAGATGTTAAACCACAGCAAATCATCAAACTTAGAAAATATATAATCTTTCCCTGAGTTTAGACCAACATGGCCTAAAACTAACTACTGAAAGGAACATCATTGCTGGAAATTATTTTAATGTAACCTTTAACTTAAACAAGGCTACGTTTTATTGTTATTATTAGTTTAACTGAACACTAAATTATATCCATTGATATCCTTATCACTCGAGTGTTGTCATAAGTAACATTATTAAAAGTATATCACATATATTTCGCTACCTTTTTACCAATAAACAAATATTTATAAAGAGGATACTAGAAAATAAATTACTTGTAGGAAAATCATAAATGAAATAATAAAAAAGAATATAGATAAGAAACGGAATATAATTTGATAGAATCCTCTTTTCAATACTTCAGTTTCAACTTTCTCAAATTAATAATCGAGTATTTTTTCTCACCGTACATAAAATAATCAATAAGAACACTGTTAAACCCTCCTTTTCAACCATTCCTACATTTGTCCAAATACTTGGTTTATCAAGTAGTGTGACGCTAAATGAAGCAACAGACCAAAGGCTAACCAAACAAACTGAATTCCAACTACATTGCCTAAGCAAAATCTCCTCAAAACTAGTGAAGGATATAATATATACATGTGAAATTCAAGCACAGCAGATCTAAAATTTCAAAACATCAAATTTTAAAATTTGCTATAAGCAACCAATCCAGACTTTTCGGAACATAAATTAAGATACTTTTTTATCTTCGTATATATCGCAGTTGAAAAACAATCATACTTCATACACCATCAAATGAAACATCGTCAAACGTGAGAAATTTCATTGAGAGAATAGAAAATCATGCCCAGAAAATGCACTTTTCAATAGTAAAATTGAGTTGTAGGGTGTTGGTTCATCATTACTCCAATCCTCAAACATACTCGAACCGATAATATTTTGTTCATTATTATGTTTCATTCGATAAACAAATAATAATAATAATTTAAAATAAAGGGGCAAAATCTCACAGATAATACTCGGCCACATACACGTTAATGTAATGAGTTGGCAGTTCATTTGGTTAGTCAAACAACTAAATGATCGGCGTCGAAATAGATGGACGTTCCGTCACCTTCTGTCATCCTGTCAACTTTGAGTATATATGCGTATGAGTATACACAGACGTATATATATATATATATATATATATATATATATATATATATATATATAAATTGACAGAATGAGATTAAAAAATTCAAGGCTGTAAACAGTTTTCAGAACATTTATAAAGAAAAGATCTTACAGCTGTTTCCGGGATATTTAATATATCCCTTCATCAGAGACGGTGCGAGAAAATGTTTGAGCATTAATTATTGTTGAGAAGATGTGAAATATAGAGGGAAGTTAGAGAATGAAAATAAAATTGAGATACATAAGAATATTGTATTTGCAGTTCCATTATTCAAGTAGAATGGTGTATATAAATCTTGGAGAGGTTTCCTGTACCTTGTGTAATATATATACATATACATATATACATTTTATATATATATATATATATATATATATATATATATATATATATATATATATATATATATATATATATATATATATATATATATATATATATATACATACATACATATACATATACATATATACATATATATATATATATATTATATATGTGTATGTATATATATATATAAATACATACATGCATACACACATGCATTTTTGGTATTATATACACGCGTACATATACATACACGCACATAGATAGATAGCCCCATACACATATATATATACATATAAATAGACGCACATATATAGATATGTGCACAAGCCACAGACACACACACACACACATCACAGACATTTATATACCTGTATGTGTGTGTGTATATATAAATATATATATATATATATATATATATATATATATATATATATATATATATATATATATATATATATACCCGTATACACATGTATATGCCCATCAATTTATCTATCTACCTATCTATCTTCAACTATCTATGAGGCTGTCAATATGTCTTTCTAATTGACAGCCACTCTAATTTAAGAATTAGAAAATGAATCTAGAATTATGGCGATAAACCTAGCATTATAATTAACATTGAAAAATAAGAATTAATGATTAAGAATTTAAATAATTTAAGAATTAGGAAATTAGGAAACTAAAAATTTCAAAAATTTACGATATAATAATGAATGTTATTTTTATTGTTATTATTACTATTATTATCATTATCATCATCATCATCATTATTACTATTATTATTTTTTTTTTTTTTTGTAACAAAGGGTTTTGGGAAAATATCATGAAGATTACATGGCGGTGGGGAGGTTGTATGACGCGGTGGGGTGAAGGAACTGGAAAACTAATGATGTTAAAGGTAAATATAGAAACGAGAATTAAAATAAAAATTTGAATAAAAATTGAAAATAAAATGAATATATGCAATGAAAACAGAAATAGAGAATAATGCAATAATCAACAAATAATGAGAAATTAGGAAAAATATGGAAAAGAGAACGTTTTATGCATATATTTATAAATATAGATATATACATACACAGACATATATATATATATATATATATATATATATATATATATATATATATATATATATATATATTATATACATACATACATACATACATTGATAGGTTTCGGCCAGTATTGGCCCAGGTCATGTCTAACTTAATAGCACCACCTGGCTATATATATGTGTGTGTGTGTGTGTGTGTGTGTGTGTGTGTGTGTGTGTGTGCCATTTGACTGCGGGCATGCTGGAGTACCACCTTTAGTCGAACAAATTGACTTGTTCTATGCCGGACCGCTATGTCATGGGGACGTAGGCACACCAACATCGGTTGTCAAGCGATGGTGGGGTAACAAACACAAACACAAACATATACATATATATATATATATATATATATATATATATATATATATATATATATATATATATATATATATATATATCTACAACGGGTTTCTTTCAGTTTCCATCTACCAAATCTACTCACAAAGCTTTGGTCGGCCCGAGGCTATAGTAGAAGACGCTTGCCCAAGGTGCCACGCAGTGGGACTGAACCCGGAACCATGTAGTTGGGAAGGAAACTTCTTACCACACAGCCACTCCTGCGCCTAATGTATGTATGTATATAGATAGATAGATAGATAGATAGATAGATAGATAGATAGATAGATAGATAGATAGATAGATAGATAGATAGATAGATGTGTGTATATATGAGTGCGTTTGTGTCTGTGTGCGCGTGCATGTGTTTGGGTATGCAATGAAAACTACTTTTTGTGATCACTCTGAGATGCAGCCATTTAGATAACAATAACTGCCTGATAATATTAACCCCTTGCCTGCTATGAGCCCCATTTGTGGATCTGCTAAAGACAGTCTCACTACCGGTTGTTCGTTGTAATTAAAGTGAATTGCTTATGTACATTGCATTTGCAGAGGTGTGTTTAACATTATTTAGTAGTTAAAGTCGGTCATTATTAACTCTGGCTAATTCTAGAGGACATTTTATGTCATAAACCGCAATTTTTTAACTACAAAAATATTGACTATTTTGAATACGGTTTTTTGGGAGTTTTGGGCTTTTTTTTTTTTTTTTGGCATTTCCCATCTATATCATTCATTGGTATTTCATACACATTCGCATTTGATACTAAAGCCTCAAAAAAAAAAAGAACTAAAATGTTTATTATTGCAATTGAATAGAAAAGGATAAATATGCTTTTATTCAGCGATCCCTATTTGGGAATTTTCGAAAAATTTATCATAATTTCCAAAATAATTTACATATGAAGAAAATTTAAATACTATATATTATTTTAACTCTTAAGACACCTGGGAAAGCCAGAAGATATGAAGAAAAATTTGGCAGTTGATGGGTTAAGCAGACGATATAATATTTTGAGATGAGCTCCGAAGGTTTTTTTTTTTTTTCTGTTTTGTAAGAGGAGAGTCATATTCGGTCGAATCTACCCCTATTATATTACTGCTACTTAAGCTACTCTCTTTCTGAAGAATAAATAAATGATTAAGTTAACGAACCATTGTGCTAGCCTCTACGTCAGTGGTTCTGAACTGTGGTTCCCAGGGCCGCATGAAGCCCTCAAGCATCTTTTCAGCGGTCCCTGATGGCCTTTCCTTTATAAATATAAATTCTTCTTTAAATGACTTGTTTTACCTATTTTTTTTTTACTTTTTTCTTTTGTGCAAGCCCCTAAAAAGTCCAGGTTTTGGATCTAGTTTGGATATTAAAAAAAGTCGAGAACCACTAGGTCGTTGTTCCCCCTACTACAAATAGACCCCCCAAATGTCCCTCAAATAACGACCTAACATCTCAAAAATGAAGGACATTTCACATTGGATATTGTAGTTCTAAGAAAAACAAAATGGGAAGCGGCACAACTAGAATATTTTGATGGACACGGTTCAGCAATAACAACGAAAACAACATCAACAATAACGGTTAAATTAATCTGATTGAGGAAGAACCGAAAAAGGTGAACCACAGCAGAGGAGTGCGTTTGCCGTAAAGTATCTACTTCAGTTCTATTGCCCGTGCCATCTCGTTCACCATAATATATTTAAATAATGCGTTCTTAATTAGGTTCGAAACCTTAAATAAGTAGAGTTAAGTGTTTGGCCGGAGGGTATGCAAGTCAACGCCCGCAGTCTGAGGAGTGATGCAAAATAATTAGGCCATTTCGACTTCAGAAAACGGGGAAGAAAAAAAAAACAGATTTGATTATTTTGACATTGTCACAAGTAAACAAAAGTATACTTATCGCATAAAGCTACAAAATGTTACAACAGACCTAGAATGTCTCCAGGATATACCGTTGTGCTTTAATACGCAGTTTCTGAGCCCTTAGTTTAGCGGAGCCCTTTTTTTTCTCTCCCCCACCCCCTCCATAATAAAACGGAATAGGGAAGCATAAAGAAAAATCAAAAAAAAATATTGTGTTAAAAGAAAGAGTATATCTATTGTCCCAAGAAGCAATACTACGAGATTCTTATAACAAGATTTTATTTAATGTACCAGGTTACAAGGCAACATCTGGTTTTAAGTAAAGAGAAGAACTCGCCCGTTGCAGAAAGTTATATTATTTAAGAAAAGCAGAAACAAAAGCATTCATTTTACTTTAAGAAGAAAACAACACTGAACTTCCTTTTTTGCCTTAGAATTAGCGAACGTTTACAGTACTCGGTTAAATAAGTTTAAAAAATTAACAGTACTAACAGGGTTAATGACTTTATTAAAAGGCTTGAAGGGACGCAGTATTTCGTTATACAACTATAATATACTATAAAGTATATTAAACGTTTTTATAAGTCAATACTGTGTTCTTCTGTGTTAGTAGTGCTATTTTGTCAGTTATCTCTACCAATAGCTATGGAAGTTATAGCCAGCACTGATTTTTGCTACGACGTTTCGTATCCGAGACACCTGATGTAAACAAACAACGAAATCGAAGATGTATATGCCATATTTCGGTGGTGGGGTTTGCCCCTTTATAAGCTCCCATCTAGCCCCTTAATCATCCACGAACACATTACTTATATAGCCACTAAATACAGCGGTGTAACGTTATTGAATATATCAATTTTACGTATTAAACACAGTTCTGGAAGCTGGGACGTAAATATTAATGACGTGTAAAGACGCGGTATTTCGTTATGCGACCATAAATATACTATAAAGTATATTAAACGTTTTTATAAGTCAACACCGCGTTCTACTGTGTTAGCAGTGCGATTTACAGTACTGGCTATAAATACCAGACAAACACACAGATACATTTCGACAAGCAACAACTCCCTTCTTGAGTGGGTTAAGGAGTCCCAAAACATGACGTGAAATCCAGATGAAGCAATTGAAGTAAACATGGTCTGGGTTGATAATAATGGCCGAAATCTTAAGTCATCTCAGTTAAAATGTCGAAGTTGTTTCCCCTGTTTTACAGTCAGATCTCATTAAACAGATTAATAGTATTCCGACCGTGACCAACCTGTCTTATAATCTTATTTATTCAGATAACTCTCTAAAGTATTTCTGTGATCACTTCTACAAATGCCACCATCTTTTCAAGATAGTAAGGTGTGAGTTCAAAGGAGATTTGACTGCTGTTTCTAACAGATCAAGCGGCCACGTACGAGTCTTTCTCTCTCCTCTCCTCTCCCCTCCCTCTCTCTCTCTCGTTAGCTCGGCTCGGTGGTAGTTAAGATGTAGCATGTCATGTGATGACGTAACATTGAACTCCAAACGAGAGTGACCACAGCCAAGATCATATTTCACTGACTGTAAAACTATTTCTAGTAGACTGGTCAGTGGGAAACATCAAATTTAATGAGATATCAGATCAAAAGTTACAAACGTCCGTTATTCAACGGCCAACATAACTAATGATTATTTTTATTAATCCCCAATGGAAAGGAGGAAGCCAGTTCAAACAGACTCGTCCCTATTGAGTGAGATGTTAAAACTGACCAGTCGGATATGGACGATCATCAAGTGAGGCAACGTTTATGGTAACTCAATTATATAAGTTTTCAATGCTATTTGTTGGGTGCAGATATTACCGAGCTACACGTGACCTCCAAGTAGATGGTATTAGCTTTCGGCGAATTGGCAGAATCGTTAGAGCGTGGGATAGAGTGTTTCGTAGTATTTGTTCTGACATTCGGTGGTCTGAGTTCAAATCCCTGTCGAGGTCAAATGTGTCTTTTATGTTTTTGTTTAGTTTTTTTTTTTTCTTCTTTCGGTGCAAGCATGGTTGTATCGTTAAGAAGCTCGATTGGCAACCACGTGATTTTCGAGTTCTGACCCACTGCGCCGCACTCTGAGCAAGCGTCTTCTACTGCAGCCCCGGGATGACCCTCGTGAGTTAATATGGTAGATGATGAAAACTGTGTGTAAGCCCATCTTGTGTGTGTGCGTATGTGCGTGTGTATGTGTGTGTGTGCGCGCGCGCTTATGTCTGCTTCTGTCTCTATTTATCCTACCGTCACACCACCACTTGATAACTATGTTGGTTTGTTTGTGTCGCCGTCAATAGGCGGTTCGGCAAGAGAGAAACGACAGAATAAGGACCGGATTTTTTTTTTAAGAATAAGTACTTGAGTTGGTTTGTTCGATTAAAACCCTTCAAAGCGGTGCTGTAGCATGGCCGCAATCCACTGCTTGTAGCAAGTAAAAGATAACCGAAAAAAGATTCGATAAAGAAAAATACCAATCCAAAGCGGTAGATTGGCAGGACTGTAAGACCTTCAGTATTCACTGTGGGTCTTTATGTTGTGAGTTCAAATCGCAGCGTAGTCCATTTGGCTGGTGGACTTAATTCGCCACCCAGTTTAACAACTCCATCTGGCATCTTGGGTGCCTTTAGCAGAATTTACTGTGTTACAATCATTCGGACCAGGCCTCTGGGTTGAGGATAACTTCGTCCTTTCCCCATACTTGTCTCCTATGAGTCTCTTGGAAGGCACTGTGAAGATTTTTGTCTTTTCATCCTGATACGAAAACATAAACAAAAATAGGCATGGCTATGTGGTAAGAAACTTGTTTGTTAACCATGCAGTTTTGGGTTCAATCCCAGTGCGTGGTATCAGGGAAAGTGTCTTCTACTGTACCTTTGGACCGACCAAAGCCTTGTGAGCTTATTTGGTAGACGGAAAATGAAAGTAGCTTTTCGTATATTGTGTGGGGGGGTGCGACTGTTTTTGTTCCCCGCCACCGCTTGCGTCCCTGTCACCTAGCGGATCGGCAAAAACGAGTGATGGAATAAGTACCAGGCTTTAAAAAAAAAAATTACTAGTATCGATTCGTTCGACTAAAAATTCTTCAAGGTGGTGCCCCAGCATGGCCGCAGTCTAATAATTGAAACAAGTAACAAAAAAGAACAGATAAAAGATAATCACATCAAGAGAAAAATTAAATTAAAATCAGGGCACAATATACTTCGCACACAACGATCTGAAACAATAACGTAGCTAAGGGTGAGGATGTAAAGGTATAGTCGGCCCCGGCCGACGCTTATATGGAGGTGGCACTTTTGGGGTCTGCTGTATAAGCCAGTATAGGGGTGAGGCTGGGTGCCGCTCACCCAGCCCCCTATGCAGGAAATCTCAAAGACTGCCCCGGTGACACATGCTCAGGCTATTCCACTGATCTGCAATGACCAGGTGCAGCGCCATGCTTCGAAGCAAAACGACTCGGACTGTGCACTACGGTCCACCTAACAACCTCAGGATTCTCCAGTGTTTGGGATGTCCTCACTGCATCTGATTGAGGTTCTTGTTATTGCTGTTATTATCATTATTATTATTATTATTATTATTATTATTATTATTATTATTATTCAAGTTCTGAGTTCAAATTCCGCCGAGGTCGACTTTACCTTTTATCCTTTCGGGGTCGATAAAATAAGTACCAGTTGAACACTGGGGTCGATGTAATTGACTCATCCCCTTTTCTTAAAATTGTTGCCCTTTTTACTCTTTTACTTGTTTCAGTCATTTGACTGTGGCCATGCTGTAGCACCGCCTTTAGTCGAGCAAATCGACCTCAGGACTTATTCTTTGTAAGCCTAGTACTTATTCTATCGGTCTCTTTTGCTGAACTGCTAAGTTACGGGGACGTAAACACACCAGCATCGGTTGTAAAGCGATGTTGGGGGGACAAACAGATACACAAACATACATATATATATATATATATATATATATATATATATATATATACACGACGGGCTTCTTTCAGTTTCCGTCTACCAAATCCACTCACAAGGCTTTGGTCGGCCCGAGGCTATAGTAGAAGGCACTTGTCTAAGATGCCACGCAGTAGGACTGAACCCGGAACCATGTGGTTCGTAAGCAAGCCACTTACCACACAGCCACTCCTGTAGAAAAATTCGAATCCATCATCATCATCATCATCATTATCATTATTAAGGCGGCGAGTTGGCAGAATCGTTAGCACGCCGGTTCAGTCCCACTGCCTGACACCTTGGGCAAGTGTCTTCTACTATAGCTTTGAGCCGACCAAAGCCTTGTGAGTGGATTTGGTAGACGGAAACTGAAAGAAGCCCGTCGTATATATGTATGTGTGTGTGTGTGTGTGTGTGTGTGTGTGTGTGTGTGTGTGTGTGTGTGTGTGTGTGTGTTGTGTGTCTGTGTTTGTCCCCCCCAACATCGCTTGACAACCGATGGTGGTGTGTTTACGTATCCATAGGCTAGCGGTTCGGTAAAAGACACCGATAAAATAAGTTATAGGCTTACAAAGAATAAGTCTTGGGGTCGATTTGCTCGACTAAAGGCGGTGCTCCAGCATGGCCGCAGTCAAATAACTGAAACAAGTGAAAGAGTAAAAGAGTAAAAGAGAGTTTCAAATTTTGGCGCCAGGACGCCAATGCTCAACTGGTACTTATTTTATCAGCTTCGAAATGATAAAAAGCAAAGTCGACCTCGGCAGAATTTGAACCCCGAGCGTAAAGACGGAAGAAATACCGCTAAGCATTTTGCCCGGCGTACTAACGTCTGCCGGTTCGTCGCCTTTGTATTAGAGAGACCGTATTTACAAACGAAACCAGAAAGCCATTACTCAGTCGCTCAACCTGCTAGATATGACAGCAAAACCTCCTTGAATCACAAACCCTACAGTCTTAATATAATGTTGCGGTTCGGCAAAAAAAATCGATAAAATAATTACCAAAGTTGAAATACGTCCTGGGGTCGATTTGTTCGCTTAAACCCTTCAATGCGGTGCCCCATCATGGCCGCAGTCCAACGAATCAAACACGTAAACGATTAAAGATAAAAGATATGATGGGAGCTTTTCTACGCGGTCCTTCAACCGCTAGAAACAGAAGACATATCACCCACAAATCACACTTTAACGTCTAAAAAATGGGGAAGCACATATTGGATTATATATTCCGAAATACACGATTCTTGATAAAAAAAATTTTTTTAATTAAAACTGGATCGTCATAGCTGGAATGCCTTTGATCATTGGTTCCGCTCGATTAAAGCTTAGGATTAAACAAACAACAAGGAAGTGCATTTCAATACACTGCGTCTGAAAGAAAAACGACGAATTGTTAACAGTTTTTGAACGTCTTTGATGTTAAGTTTGCTCCATCAGAGCAGAGTCGAATCTAAACGAACATCATATTTAAATTAACATAATTTATTTTAATATATAAAATAGCTGATAGTGCCAACTGTACACGCGAGAAATTCCGGTGTCATTCAACTAAACACAAGTACGTGTACACAAATTTGTTTTTTGTTTTTCAACAATATTATTTGGTAGCTTTTATTATTTCTCTTGTCGTTTTGTTATTGTTGATGACGCTGGTGTTGTAGTTGTTGCGGTTGATGATGATGATGATGATATTGTTGATGTTTTTGTTGTATTTAATATAGTGAAAGTAATCAGTTTTGCGAACATTGAGGCCATCATAATTCTGAAATCGCTCGATGTCCGTCGAATGCAACCAATCGGAACGTAAATGGACAATCGAAAGCAATAGCAAAGCAAGTGGACAGACGAGGGAGAGAAGGAGAGAGAAACAGAGAGAAACAGAGAAAGAGAGACAGACAGAGAGTAAATAGACGATGGGTGAAAGGATGAGTTGATGGGGAAAAGACTGTAGAAGGAGAAGGAGACTGAGAAAGGAGGGGGAGGTCATGTGGTAGAAGAGGAGGAATAGGAGGAGTAGAAAAAGTAGGAGGGCTGGAGTGATGATGAAATACATATTCAGTTTTAACAGGTTGCTTTTGCTTCTGTGTGCATTGCGTGGGGAGTGGGTTGAGGGATGTGGTGAAATAAACTCACACACGTACGTACATCCATACAAACGCCGACACATACACACGCACACACACACATATCTCTTCATACATAGATATGTGCATACATACACATAGCGAAATGCATATAGAGGGGGGGGAGCGCGTGTGAGGAACGTATACATATAGAGAGAGAGATTTATATATGTGTATATATGAGAGAGAGAGAAAGAGAGAGAGAGGGAAAGAGAGAGAGGGAAAGAGAAAGGGAAAGGGAAAGAGAGAGAGAGAGAAGGAAAGAGAGAGAGAAAAGCGAAGAGTATGTGTCCTTTGTGAACGGTCCCCCGACGAACATCGTGTACAGCTTTAGAAACAGCGTAACTCCGCGTGAATAAATTCGGCCATTTGTCCCGATACGGTTGGCTGGCTTTTGAATGCATTCCAAGACTGACAGACCCCCCAAAGCGAACATAAATCAGTCTGATAATGCTTCAAAACACTGTAGGTTTTCTGACAGCAATCACTTACGGCGAGTTTGCTTCCACAATGGAGACTTTGCCTAAACACATTACACTCAGCTCAGTGTACTTTTCCGTAAAGCATCGCCGCTGCCTTGATACAAACTCAGTGTGCACATGCGTGTAATTTTCGAAACGTTTATTTTCTCCATTGGAATATTTAGCCAGGAAATTGATAATAGCTATGTAGAAACGTAGAAAATTACACGAGCATTTTTATTTATTTGTTTATTTTATATACTGTGTATATATATTCATTTATTTATTTTATGTTGTATATTGTGTATATATATATATATATATATATATATATATATATATATATATTCTTTTTTATTTATATTGCGCTCGTTTTTATTTTTTTACTTTTTACTTTCTCAGTTTTAGTGGAGTTTAGTTTACTTTGTATGTGTGTATATATACGCATATATACACAATATATATAAACATAAACTTTGTATGTGTGTGTGTGAAGGACTTCGAAGTTTCACCACGTGTACACTCATTGAAACACTCATTTTTAACTATATAACACATATATATCTACCTATAGATAGATAGATAAATAGATAGATAGATAGATAGATAGATAGATAGAAATGTGTATGTATGTATGTATGTATGTATGTGACAAACGTATACGCGAATGTATATATATATATATAATTAGAAAATGGAGGATAATATGCTGAACCCAACTACTTGCAGACGGTGTATCCCGTTGAATTCATTAATTTAATTCATAGCAAAAGTGACAAAAAGGAAGAAAAGAAAAAGAAAGAAAGAACCAAAGCACAGGTGTCCATGTCAGACTATGTTATTGTCACTTTTGCTATGAATTAAATTAATGAATTCAACGGGATACACCGGCTGCAAGTAGTTGGGTTCAGCATATTATCCTCCATTTTCTAATTGTTACACAAATTTTGGGTAAAACCTCCACTTTTACCCGCTCCCATTGATTGCACCTAGTATAGCACTAGTGTAGCAATACTTGGGTACCCTCCCAGCAGTATACTGGATAGATACTATCCCTTAGTGGGTTGAACCCCCAACCCCTAACTCTCTCACGCTATATATATATATATATATATATATATATATATATATATATGCCCCTATTCTAAATACACGTATATATCGTATACGTTTAAGTAAAATATGAATGGAAGTTTGTAATGTGTGTAATAATATATCCGTATAAGTGTGTGTGTATGCGCGTGTATGTCTATGTGTGTGTGTGTATATATATATATATTTATATATGTACATACACATTATATTACAAATATCTGTGTAAACGCTTAAAATTTCCACAAAAATATATTTCTACGTAAAATACACATACTCACACATGTGCGCGTGTATATATGTATATGTAATATAGCTGTATGTCTAATACACGTGTATATGTATGCATGCGTATATATATGCATGTGTAATGTATGTGTTTGTGTGTAGGTGTGTATTTATGTATTTTTAGCCTTCAAAATAGTTCGTTTGGAATCACTTAACCCATACCTCCCCCTCTCAGTCACACAGACCCTACCCCTCAAACATATACAATGATGCTCTCCTTACTATGGCGCGCACTCTCTATTAATAAACACAAATCTATACACCATTTACTGGCCCCAATTTGACCTTCAAACGAAAAATATATTTTAGCCAAAACTTCACTTCTATCGTTCATATTAATTACCATCTTTAAGTACAAACCATATTCTTCTAAACCTCTGTCTTCTATAACCAAAATGTTCTGTTCTCCAAAGCCACACGTAAACCCATAAGAACACGCATACATGCAACTACATAACATCACGTGACAAAAACAAACAACTAAATCGAGATACAACTCTCACTTCTACCTCCCCTACTACACACATATCAGTCAAACCACCTACATATAATACAACCAATATTTTTCAACCGTTACAGGTCTGAAGACTCTAAGAAACCTTCCAATTCTAACAGACGGTCTTTGCAAACGCATTTACTTCTTTTTTTTCTTAGAGGTTGTAGTATTTAGTGTATACCTACTTTTCTCATTTTCCTTTGAAGATTTCTTAAAAAGGAAACCGGTTGGAATGTAAGGTAAAAGAATTGAATATATCTAAATGGAATACATCTGTTACTTGACTTTTAATTTTAATTGCGACAATTGTTTTAACTTAGTGCATTTTTATCCTTTTTTGTCTTGTGGGTGTGTACATACATGCATATATATATATATATATATATATATATATATATATATATATATATATAAGCAGGTAGTAATTTTACCTTGTCCTTATTCTTAGTGCAAGTTTTGAAGAGTGCAGTTCGATTTTAACAATTATTTTTTCAAAGCTGTAAAGGAAGTGACAAAGGAGTATATTCGGCATATTTTGCTCTACGAGTTCAATAAAGGCAACAATGCAACAGAAAGTGCAAGGAATATTAATGCAGTATATGGGAACCAGACGATAAGCATAAGCCAGAGTCAACGGTGGTTTCAGAAATTCCAAGCCGGAAACTGCAGCCCAGAAGACGAACCTCGTCCTGGAAGATCTGTAGCGCTCGACTAGGACGTCCTGCAAACCCTGGTGGAACAAAATGCCATCGTAAATGTAGAGGAACTAGCAGAGAAGCTTGGATTTAGTCGTTTAACCATTCATCGACACCTGCGTGTTATCAGAAAAGTCAGCAAATTGGGCCAATGGGTTCCTCACAAACTTTCCGAGTCTAATCGCGCGCAGAGAGTGAATGTCTGCTCTTCTTTACTATCACATCTCACGAATGAACCTTTTTTGGACCGAACGATGACTGGTGACGAGAAACGGGTTCTCTATGAAAATGTCAAGCGCCGAAAGCAGTGAGTAAGGAAGGGAGAAACGCCGGCAACCCAAGCTAAAAAAAGGTCTTCGCCCATGTAAGTTGTTATCTGTTTGATGTGATATGAAAGGTTTAGTCCACTTTCAACTTTTAAACCCAAACCAAACGATAACAAAGGAGATTATAGTCCATAGTCAACGCTAGAAGAAAAACGACCAAGGGCGTTCCTCCACCAGGAAAATGCTTGGCCACATACAGCGCGGATGACATTCCAAAGCCTGGAGCAGTTTGAATGGGAAGTAATGCCCCACCTACAATATTCGCTGGACATTACCCCATCTGATTATCATTTATTCAGTGGTTTTTCAAAACCATTTGAACGAAAAAAATATGAATTCTGTAGACGAGGTCAGAACAGTACTGGAGGAGTATTTTTCATCACGGACAAGTGAATTTGGGAAGAGGAGCCTTGCAAATTTACCAGAAAGATGGAAGGGTATTGCAGAAAATGAAGGAGAGTATATTTTAGATTAAAAAAGATTTTTGTCTATCTTAATTTTGAGAAAAAAAAGACGTATAAAATAACCGCATTATGGGATGACCCAATATATACATGTACGCTCACACATACTCGTGTGTGTGTGTGTGTGTAATGGTTATGTAATAAAGAAGTTCGTCTCGCAACTACGTGATTTCGGGTACAACGACTTTGAGGGCAAGGTTGATCTTCCAACTGCTGTTGCACCTATATTGAATGAACACTTTTTAAAATCATTGTCAGGAGGCAAAGTAATGCCCATGACCTGTTACCAAGGTTTTAAGTCTATTGGAAGGGAGACTTACGGGGAAAAGGTACCCTCATGCTAGAGACCCGACCTGATCCAAATGCTTGCAACAGAGCGGGCTCCGCTGAGGACACCCAGTGCGTCATATGGTGCTGTTAAACTAGACAACAATTACCACCTTAGTAGACTATGACAGGATCTGAACTCCGGACGCAATGATCTGTAACAAATATTCTTTTCTATTCTAGGCACAAGGCCCGAAATTTTGCTGGGGGGGGGGGCAGTCGATTAGATCGACCCCAGTATGCAACTGGTACTTAATTTATCGACCCCCAAAAGGATGAAAGGCAGAGTCAACCTCGGCGGAATTTGAACTCAGAACGGCAGACGAAATACCGCTAAGCATTTTGCCCGGCGTGCTAACGTTTCTGCCAGCTCGCTGCCTTATCTGTAACAAATATTGGTTTCAAAGTCTGGCACAGGGCCAGGAAATTCGGGGGATGGGGAAAGTCGATTACATCGATCCCAGTGTTTAACTGGTACTTGTGCCTAACGATCCTGACAGCTCGCCGTCAGCTCTAACAAATATTTCAAGGCATCCAGTCCGACATTCTGACAGTTCCACTAATCCACTACACTGGATTGGTATCTAGTCCGAAAAGACGAAAGGCAAATTTGACCTCAGTGAAATATGAACGCAGACGGTCAGAACTATCCCACGTTCTACCGACTGGGCCAATTCAGCTATGAACATGAAGCGATAAATTAAATTGTTTTTCTCTTTTGCTTGGGAGATTTTTGCAAGTCATTGGATCCTGCAAACTTCACAGATTGAGGATTTTATATCTCCTACCAATGCTGCTTTTGTTTCCATAAATGAGAAAGCTATCAGTATATTTGGTAGCTAAACAGTCACTTATAAAAGCATTGGTCCCTGCAATGACGAAGACAACCTATGCAATTATCCGAAGGAGTTCCTAAACGGTAATGACTTTGGTCAAACACCTCTCCATACTTTAACCGTGAAAAAGAGATGCTTTATAAAGATCGTGAAATTTAAATAAGGCTACAAAACTTGGCAATG
>NC_142933.1:88535669-88545527 GCF_046866305.1 Octopus bimaculoides
ATACCATTATCCCTCCTCACCATATATATATATATATATATACATATATATATATATATATATATATATATATCAACAACAAAATGTCAGAGATCAATGAGGGATCCCTAACACAGTTCAGTTGCTCAACCTGCTAGAAGCAGCAACCATATCTCTCTTAAACCATATCATATCTTCTTAGAAGAAAAAAAAACCCCAGTAAAGATGTATTGAATAATGTAATCATAAATAAATTATGTTTAAAAAGAAAGAACTTAGGATGGTTACAGCTGGAATACTTTTGATTATAGGACACTGGATCAGAGTTGAGTGAGGATTAAAAGAATCAAATTTCACAACAACAATAAAAGGCTAATCTATATCAAAAGAAAAACAAAAAAAAAATGAACAAAAAACAAAAAATTTTACAAAGTAGTTTCTATTACCTGTTTGACCAGGAATATACATGTATTTATCAGTCTGTACAAATGTTAGTGTGTTTTTGTTAACAATCTTCAAATCATCAATGGTTTTTGAAAATATTAAAGACTGATCTTCTTTAAAGCCCCAAACAGTCATGATGTAATATCCCTCAACATAAACCTCAGGGACTTCAATATTTGTGCAGCGACATTCCCCTAAAATATTATAGAAGAAGAACGAATAATGAGAAACATGTGTAAATAAAATCAACATGGTGAAATAAATGAAAAATTTTCATAGAATTTGCAGTTATGGAGTTTGAGAAATTTTAGAAGTTTTATATTACATTTATAATGAAAACAGTGAAAAGGATGGAATAAAGAGGATATCGATTTGGTCGCCTGTTTTAATTTAACCCTTTTTCAACTCATAGACATGCTTGAATTGGATTGGATTGCCTATGTTCAGGTTCACTGCAGGACAGAGGCCTCAACATATTCTTTCTACCAACCATAGTCTCATGTAGAGGCTGTGAAATTTCATTTATATACAGGTATAGGTATAGCTGTGTGGTTAAGAAACTCACTTTGCAATCAAGTGGTTTGGGGTTCAGTCCCACTGCATGGCACTGGGCAAGTGTCTTACTATACCCCCAAGCTGACCAATACCTTCCAAGTAATTTTGATAGACAGAAACTGTGTTGAAGCCTATTGTGTGTGTGTGTATATATATTATCATGCTATATATGGGTGTGTGAGTATATATATGTATATATAAAAGATAATAAGAGTGAAAAAACTACAGAAGGCTTGTGTTACATGGTTAAAGTATATATTTAAATTATGTCAGAAAAATGTAAGAAAAATGTTAGAAAAATGTTATAAAATCTTTTTGGTATATAAACATTGTATTTCTCAAAATACAATGTTTATATACCAAAAAGATTTTCTAACATTTTTCTAACATTTTTCTGACATAATTTAAATATATACTTTAACCATCTAACACAAGCCTTCTGTAGTTTTTTCACTCTTATTATCTTTTATACATCCAACCACGTGCTTTCACATAACTTTCTCACCTATGTATATATATATATATATATATGTATATATATATATATGGGTATATAGTTTATACATACATATATATAAGGGTATTTAATTTATACATATACTTATATATATGTATATGCGTGTCTGTGTGCATCTTTGTATTTGTCTGTCCACCATCACCACTTGGCAAAAAAAAAAAATACTGGTGTTGATTTGTTTGACTAAACTGTTCAGGATGGTGCCCTAGCATGAATGAAGTCTAATGACTGGAACCATGAAGAGATGAAAGATATAAATGAGAATATACAAAAAATAAATAATAATGAAATAAAATTTTAAAAAATTTTAAAAAAACATGCTAAAGCACCTTAATTTTATCAACAAGCAGAAAAATAATAATCTAAAAGAAATCTGTTTTTGCGTGAATGCAAATTCTGGTGATGATTATATCAGAGATGAGCAAAAGATTTGCTTGCTGCTCAGTTTTGATTCCTGGGAGTTCCTTAGCAACCCAACACAAAATGGAAACCTAATGTGGTGGTTGTTGTTGCTGTTGCTGGTTTTTCTTTTGGTGTGAATGTGTAGTTTGTATTTGTTCTGATTGAAGAGATTGTGTTTTTGAAAACGGTGCTATAATATCCTTTTTATGTGCCGTTGCTGAGCCTAGATATACATGGTTGTTTAGATATGTAGTTATAGGAAGTATCTGGGTTGGAGCAGACAGCAGCCATTGATATTCTTGCAGTCATATGTAGATGGTATGGCTTTAGTTTCAGTATTCTTGCATTGCTGTGAAGATGGTTTAAGGATGGTGATGGTAGAGTTGGTGGTAGTGACGGTGGTGGTGCTGTGCATGTGTGTGTGTGTGTGTGTGTGTGTGGAGGGGGAGTGTATGTGCAGAAAACAAGGGTGTAGAATGCATAGCTTTAAACATTTTGCAAGTTTTTCTTTTAGGTTAAAAACAGAAGAGTTTGGACACCCAGGTTAAAATACATGATGATAATAACTACATTCTGCTTTCATCCTTTGTTTGTAATAGTCCCGGTGGCTCCCTCCAACTTAATTTAGGAGTTATGACTAGTCAAAATAAGGATTTCTTATATAAGCACAAGGCTCTAGATTTACAACGGCAATGAAAAAAGGAAGTTCTGATGTTTTTATTTTGTGGAAGTTGTTATTAGCGACATATATGAAATGGTACCAACAAAGCAGTAAAGCTAAGATGTAGATATTGTATACATCACGCCTAATGTTTTATTTTGACTCATAAGATTTTCAGCTGTGTGGTTAAGAAGTTCTTTTTGTGGCCTTGTAATTTTAAGTTCCTACTGTGAAGCACCATAGGTGAGTGCTTTCTTATCTACTCTCAGTTGACCAATACAAAGTGAGTGAATTTTGGTAGTCAAAAATTGCAGGGCAGCCCCCCCCCCCCCGTGTGTGTGTGTGTGTGTGCATTGACACTGCTTGATGTTGGTTTATGTTACACATATAAACTGTCAAACAGCTTCGTGGCTTGATATGTGAAGATGTGGAATAAACTACCAGAATGCCCTTCTGTGTGCTTATTATTGGCATAATGAACCTTCTGAGATACAACAAAATCTATTTCAACATACAAATTTGTATCAAGAATCTTGCAAACCAAGTACAAAAAAAAAAATAGATATATACATATACCTTTAACATAAGTATCTCGTTTGTTAAAATTCCAAGTATTATCTTCATTGTGTACAACAAATATAATATTTACATCTTCTCTAATACCAAATGTTGATAAACAAAATTTTTCTGTTGTACCACCATGTAACTCGGCAGGCAAGGTAAGCAAGTACGAACTAAAAGAAAAACAAAAAAAATGAAATTAGAATTTGATATCTTTAGAAATTTTAGGACAGAATTTTATTTCTCAAACAAAATGAATAATAAAATGTATTTCAATATAAAAATACATAAGACATGAAGTCTATACACGAAAAAAAAAAATTGTGACATCTATAAAGTAAGAAATAAATCTTTAATATTTGTTTTTCTATACCAGTATAGAAGGTAAGGCCTCAGACAATTGAGCATAGTTGTTTGGATGCTAATGATTGGGCCCAGTTGACTGAATATTTCACTTGTTTTTGTGACAGTACTTTTTGGCACTGACGGCAAACACACACACACACACACACACACACACACACACACACACACACACACACACACACACACAGAGAAATATATACATGCCGATAGATAGATAGATAGATAGAAAAATGGAGAAGCATTAGACATACAAAGATAAAAACAGGGAAAGAGAGTGACATTACAACCTAGTACTTGTGAGTGGATTTGGTAATCAGAAACTGAAAGAATCCCAGCATGTGTGTGTCTGTGTTTGTCTTTCCACCACTGCTTGAAGACCAATGGTTTGTTTGTGTCCCCATAACTTAGTGGTTTGGCAAAGGCGACCAGACTTTAAAAAAATAATAATAAATACTGGAATCAATTTGTTTGAATAAATCCTTCAAGATGGTGCTCCAAGTTTCTATATGATAAAACATTTGAAAGGTAACGGTATATTGTAACATTTTTAGTGCCTTGTTCAGTATGCCATAGATGGACAAAAAGTTAAAAATTGCTGAACCATAATTTTGCTGCATCAGTGTTTAACCCTTTCGTTACCATATTTATTTTGAGATGCTCTGTGTTACTTTCAATTATTTTAAATATAAAGAATTTAGTAAAATAACTTAGTTATCATTAAGCTAGTGTTAGGAACATAAATTGTGACTAAGGTTTAGTGGAAGATTTTAATTCAAAACTTATGAAAACAAGACATTTGTACTACAGAGCCAGAGCCGGTTTCAGGCAGGTTGGTCACGAAAGGGTTAATCCTTTGATTTGAAGTATCTTTTCTCTCTCACATTTTCAAACGAATCAATAAAATAAACTAAAGAACTGATTAGTAACCACAGACACACACATTTTAAGCAGAGTTATTACACGTTCTCATTAACTGAGTTCATAGTTTTACTTTATACTTTTCTACATGAGTGTCAGCTGATCTAGGGTTAAGCATCAAAAACGGCAGGAAGTGCAAACTGTTTGCCAACTAGGCATACTGGTTATTGTTTTATAAGTTAATTAAAAGAGGAGTAATAGTATCTATGACCATTGTAGGTCCTCCCAGATTGGGATGATTGATATGTCTGATACCCAACCCAAATGCCAGCTATAAACTAACTTTTCCACTTTCTGAACTATTTTGTACTTAATAGCTGACATAGACCACCACAAGTTTCTTTTAATTCTACTGTTTCACTTAAACCTCTGCAGCTCAATGTTTGCAGGAATAAACGTTGACATAAGGGGAAATGGAAGTCTAGCCTCAAAGTCTGCAACGTATTCAACTTTGCTGAAAGCACCCAAGAACCAGATGAGAGGGTTAAACCAGGCAATTTGTTAAGCCTACTACAAAAGTAAAGTAGATAGAATTATGTGTCTTGCTCAGTAACACGATACAATGATTGTGGTGAAGTTTACTGGGTACCATTTGATAAATAGTTCAGTTGTAAAGCATCTTTGATTTTGTAGACAGTACAACTGGTAGTGTTTCTAATTTTTATTTTGAAGATTTACTTGGGGATTGAACAGTCTAAATATTCTGGAGCTGACTGCTGTCATTACATTGTTCTATTTCATGTTTGTGTGGTGATTAAAATCAGTAGAGACTGAAATTAATGCATTTTGAAATGTACACAAGTAGGATTTTGCAGACTTAGATTAAAGTAATATTTTCTCTCTGGAACAAGCAAGTTATAAATTCCTATTGTGAGAAAGAAATGCTTCAATTTCTTATAGAAATTTTATCATGTCTTTTAATGTAAACCTAAAAAATGGGTGTGGCATTGACATCACAAAACACTGCAAGAGTTGAAAGAGATTTCAAAGTGAATAAGTTTTTTATTTTTTTTTTATTAAAGATGAGGAATTTATATGTTCTAACATCAATATTGAAAAATACAATTTGAGATTCATATTTCTTGCAAAAAGAAATTTTCACTGATCCAAGCATACATATACACATACATACACATATGCAAACAATCAAATGGAAAGATGCAAACAAACAACTGGAAAAATGCGCGCACGCACACACACGCACACACACACCATCAATGACATCCAGAGAATTTGTAACTCCACCTTTCCATCTGCATTTTTCCACTTTTAACTTAGCTCTATATGTGCTCCTAACATGTGTGTGTGTGTGTGTGTGTAATTTAACACTATTTCATCATTTTTGAAAAACATGAAAGAAGAAATTCAGGCTCTCCATCAGTAATCAATATTTTCAGCTATAATACACACACACACACACACACACACACACACACACACACTCACTCACTCACTACAAAGTTGTTTTCAAATCTGTGGCTCTTTGATTCTAACAAACAAATGTACTGCCTCATCCACACACACACACACACACACAAAATGTTAAGAAAAAATATCAACTGAAAAATACACCAATATGAAAACAGTTGACCTATCAAGCATAAACATATATAAATATATGTACAGCATAGATGCACACATACATACTTAAACACATACAATATACGTACAAAAGCACAACTAAATTATCACTTTGATTATCACTATCTAGATTGTCAGGTATATATTAAAATGATAATTATACCTTTCGCATCAGCAAAAATAACTGATTTGACATGGAGTATTTCAATGTCTATGCTTCAACTAAAGAAAAAAAACAGCATTAAAACAAACACAATTAGCTGTGTGTTAGTGTGTATGTGTGACCTACCAATATTCTATATCTATTCCTGGCATTTCACTGGTGAAAAGAAAATTTCCTAATCTACAGACAGTAATTACATAGAAGTATTTAATGATTGACAAATGAAATAAGTGAACTTTAGAGAAAACTGCACAGTGGAACAACCACTAGTGAATTTCTTTTATAACTATCTAACAATAACAAGACTTCATTCACAATATCTATTTGTAAATATTTAATTTATTTTGGTAAGCAGCTTTAGTGAAGTTAATATCTAAACTTTGAAAAGAAGAAGTATTGACAGAAATGGTACATGGTGACAGAATTGTGCTAGGGTATTTGGGTTTATATCTATATGTAAGTTAAAATCCCACTGGAAACTGTCATATAAATACTAGTCATATATTGAGAGAGATTCAATCAGATACACTCTTCTCTATGAAAACATGGCCTTGTGTAAATGGGAGAGATCAATATTTAAACATTAATAGAACTTAGGTACTCTGTGTATGTGTGTGCATGTGTGAGAGAGAGAGGGGGAGAGAGAAAGAGAGAAGGAGAGAGAAAAAGACATTGAATGTATGCTGAGAAAAATGGGAGAGAGAGAGCAAATAAAAAGAAGCATGGAAAACGGATATTAAATGATGATGATAATGATACAATGGGCTTCTGTAGTGTCAATCACTCTCGTCTAAAAGATTTGTGAAGCCTATAATACAACACAGTAATAGAAGTAAGATGTTTTAGTAAATAAAATTTGTGACATTGTTTTATTCATCTGGCTTTTGGATAAAGCATGAACATAATGAAATCATTTCCTTGTATGTAAGAAATCAACATTTATAAAGTGGAAGGGCATTGAATGGTAGAACCAATAGCACAAACTACCTTCCAGTATTTTAGTTACAGCTCTGTGTCCTGAGTTCCAATCTTTACTATGGTCAACTTTATCTTTCATTATTCAGGGATAAGAAAAAAGGTGGCAAGCTGGTAGATGAATTAGTGAGTAGGACAAAATGTTCAGCAGCATTTCTTTTGGCTCTTTACATTCTGGGTTAAAATTCTGCCGAGATCAACTTGACCTTTCATACTTCCAGGGCCAATAAAATAAGTACCAGTTGAACACTGGGGATGAATATCATTGATTTACCCCTTCCATTATAACTGCTGAGCTTGTGCCAAAATTTGAAATCATTATTCTGGGAATAATAAATAAGTAACAGAAGGAAAAGAATGGTTGATATAATCATCACTGAGCAAACTTCCCTTCCAAAATTTTGCTCAGTGAAAATCAGTATTTATCATTTTGTAGAAAACAGTTTAAAATCAAATTAGTCACTATAACTGGATACAAAATACATTGTTTAAAATTTCAGTACTGAGAACTGAAACAATAGTTATTAGTATTTATCACTAGAATAGTTCTCAACACTCACTTTTTTATAATCATTGCTTAAACCTTATACATTAAAAAATAAATAAAGCAGCTCAAACTGTACTTAAACGTCCAAGTGAAAGACAAAAGGATTAAAATAGTAATTCAGAGACAAAATTAAGTTTCACAGAAGTGAATAATAGTTAATGATAATCTGCTTCTAAAAAAAAATGCTCACAACCAAGTAGTATTGCTTTTTTTTTTTGTTTTTGAAAGTCATCAACTTTCCTATTGCTTAAGAGGACTAAACAGATAGGTTTAGCACATTTTGAATAATTAACAAAAAAAAGAAACATAAAACATAACCAGATGGCTTGAAAAAGGAAGAGAATAGATCAAGTTTTGCTGACATATATAATCAAAATACAATAGTACAAAGGGTGGTTACTTCAGAAAGAAAAACAGCAAAAAGAAAACAATAAGCTTTTCATAAGTTATTTTTCTTATGGTTTGTGTGAAAAATGAGGTGATTATTATATAGTAGAATTGTCAGAAGATTGATTTCTTTTATAAACTTAAACAGGAAGAGAGGGTACATGGATAGTGAGAAGTCCCTTCAACCGAGTAACTGTGGGAAAAAGAAAATGAATTCTATTTGTCACAGAATAAATAAAAGAAAGGATGAAGAAGCTGAGCGAATAGTACATTAAGAAGAAAATCTCATGACAATATAATTTCATGAAGAAAAAATATATAAAATTGGAGGTGTTTAAGCCAAACAAATCTAGTGAATGTTTTAGCAAAAAAATAATAAAAACATTTCATTTTTATTTTTTTACAAGATATTCTAAATTTGATAACTTCACAGTCAACAATAGTCACACAAGCATGGCTATGTGGTGAAAAAGTTTGCTTTACAACCACATAGTTCCAGGTTTGATCCCACTGCACAGTACCTTGAGCAAGTGTTTCCTATCAAAGCCTCAGGTAGATCAATACTTTGCAAGCGAAAAACTGTGCCCTTTAAGATAAAGTTGTGTTGTAGGGTTCACTTAAATTCACAATTTACTTGCTACACCACAAATGACCAGAGTTAACATTAAAATTTGGTTATACTAATCAGCCTAACGAGTGTAATTAATTCTGAGAAAGCATTGAAATTACATATTTGTATGATGCAAAGAGAATGTGCATCATACATTATAAGTCAATTGTATAGTAAGGGTAACTATGAAACGTCTTTAGAGGGTTGTGTTAGGCTAAGCAACACCGGAGGGTTCATGTAACATGCATAAAGGTATGTATATACAAATATAGAGAACAAGGTAGTATCATTATAGGTTACCACTGGTTTCTCATGTTTTTTAATGTTTAAGATGATATCTACTGTCTGTACAAATAGTTGAATATATTTTGTTTATACCCCAAATGAAGAAAGTGCAACCAAGTGGAGCAAACAACAGGACAAAAACAAAACAAATAAAGAGAGTGAGAGACAGAGACAAAGAAGAGTGCTGGCAAAGAGGGGCTTTAGATGCTTAGATAAAAAAAAAAGTAAAGGGGAAGTAGGGGAAATAAAGAAGTAAATGATATGAAAGCAAAAGAGGATTCTTGGAAAATAGAATCAGAACATAATATTGTCTCAGTCTCTTTGTCAGGATGATGATTTGAGTGAAGAAGATAAAGGAGATTTTAGCACATTTTTGCAAAGAAACAATATTAGGAGTTGAGTAATCATGTTCCAGATAATAAAGATGGCAATAGTATAACATACCCAAGAAGGATATCAAAATAAAGCGATGTATTTAATGAGGATAGGAGGGTTCTTTCCCAAACAGTGGTTCGAAAAAGTTTTAATAAATTTTTTCAAAGGAGCAGTGGTCATCAATAACAAACTTTAGCAAGGAAGAAAGAACTTCCAATTAGAGAAAGTTGAATCCACAAATTCCTGACCATGAGACAAGCCCTTCTCATAGATCTTACTTGAGAGAATAACTGAACCTTGCAGTTTGACTCAGCAATCAACTACAATAGATGCTGAACTTTAACAGCAAATTTCAGCCGTAAGGAGAAAATGGAAAGCTATAACTGAACAGATTGTAAAGGTTGTATCATTTCTGTCAAAATAGAATCCTGCCTTTAGTGGACATCAAAGAGAAGGTATATCTCCTTTATCAGAACTAGAGGAGCAATCAATGAAAATAAAGGTAGCTTTTTAAAAACATTCAGACTTGACC
>NC_142933.1:88546027-88621027 GCF_046866305.1 Octopus bimaculoides
ATAATCTCCTTTGTGAAACTGTCAAGGAAAAGTTAATTTCTAAAACTAAGGATGCAAAATATTTGAACATAATACTGGATTCAACTCCAGATATTGCCCAGTAAGATCAGGTTTCTAAAATGAATTTTGTGTTAATAACATATTGATGAAAATAGATATGTAGAAGTAAAGGAAGCATTTCTAAATATTTCTTAGATATAGTCAGCTTGGTAAACGAAATCCTGGGAGAAATTGGAAGAAGACAAAATTTCTGTCAATCATTATGAGTGGAGAAGTGTTCAGCATTCTTGAAGTTAACCAAAAAGCTGAGTGAATTGTGAGAACCACACTCTCAATTTGGTTTGTGTCCATGCAAATGGGCAACAACCTGTTGTTGTTACATTTTTGGGGGGTTCTGAAAAAACTTTACTATTTTTTCATCTACTTCTTATTAAGAAATGTTAAAATTATTTATCTCCCAGACTGTGAAAAGACAATGTGATACAAAAAGGGGTTCTTGCCACTATGTTGTGAAAGTAATGTATATAAGTGCAATAATATTATTGCAAGACTTGAATATTTGCAAGAAGGTGAATTTTCTAGATTTACCAAATATGAGGCAATGCTTCTGGACTCTTTCCAAAAATTCCTTTTTATACCTTTGTTAAATTTTTCATGCCCAATTTTATCAGTAGTAAAGGAAATTTCAAAACATTTGCAGGATCTGAAAATAGGGAGCCATGAAGCGTCTAAAAGGACTCATTTTCAATTTTTGATTTGAAAAATTATGAAAGCTAATGAATATTGTGAAAAATGGGAGGATACCAATTGCACAAACAAGAAGAATGATACCTGAAGAATCAGCATGAGATAATGAACTGATAGCATGGAAAGAAATGAATAGAGTAATGATAGAGATTATGAACCAATTAAAAACTGAAAAGGATGACTGGTGTTCACCTTGAAGATCTCAGAGATTGACTTTCATTTCTTTTGAATTTAAATTCAGTCACAATTGAAGATGAACAAGAAAGAGAAAGGTTAAAAAAGAAATATTCAGACTTTGCAAATTATTATGATATTAATGTGACAGTCATTCAGTTATATAATGAAATTAACTTTTATGATGCACTTTTGAGCTGAGTGGGGATGGAACACAGTTCCTTCTGATCCTGAAAATGCTCTAGGGTCTTTATTGCAACTTGGAAGGGATGTTTTTCCTATGGTGTGCATCACATTCAGATTGCTGCATTATCAATTGCAAGTCGTGAAAGGTCATTTTCAATGTTAAAACCAATAAAAGCATATTTGAGGCCTTCAATATTATAGCAGCAATTAATTACTTTGGCTTTAATCAGCACTAAAAAAGGATTCCTCTCAGTTGATGAAAAAAAATGAAGCTGTTGATGTTTTTACTGTTAGATCTCATTTTTACTTTGTCTTTTTAGGAATTTCTAAGATACCATTATCTAATGGGTCTTGTTTTTCTACCAGGTGGCTGAGTACAATCTACAGAGGATTTTGCTGTTATTTCCAACAAACTGAGGAACCACATTGAGTTTCTTTTTTTATTATCTTGTTGGGGTTACATAGAGGTTACTTGACCTTATAGGTTTTATATATATATATATATATATATATTTGGAATTTGAAATTTTAAATCTGAAATCGAAATCAAACCGAATCCGACAACTGGCACCAGTGCCAACCTCTCCTTCATTGGACACTAAACTCTGCTTGCGAAGACCTGTTGAGGCAAGTGAAATCAAAATCGTAATTGAACCATACTCGATGACTGGCACCTGTGCCAGTGGAGCACTAACAGCACTGTCTGAGCGAGTTCATTGCCAGAGCAGCTGTCTGGCTTCCGTGCTAGTGGCCCATAAAAAGCACCATTTGAGCGTAATCGTTACCAGCGTCGCCTTCTAGCACTTGTGCTCGTGGCACATTAGAAAATCATTCAAGTGAGGTCGTTGCCAGTGCCGCTGGACTGGCTCCTGTGCAGGTGGCACGTAAAAAACACCATTTTGAGTGTGGCCATTGCCAGTACTGCCGGACTGGCCCTCGTGCAGGTGGCACATAAAAGCACCCACTACACTCTCGGAGTGGTTGGTGTTAGGAAGGGCATCCAGCTGTAGAAACTATGCCAGATCAGATTGTAGCCTGGTGCAGCCTTCTGGTTTACCAGTCCTCAGTCAAATCGTCCAACCCATGCTAGCATAGAAAGCAGACGTTAAACGATGATGATGATGATGATATATACAGTAGTAATTTCAGAATCAACAAATGTTTTGCTAATTTGAAATGTGTAGTTTAACCCTGTGAGATGAGTAATGTATTCACTCCTCACTATGAACAATAAAAGATAAATGCTGCCTCTATAATCCTTGTGATTTAGCTTTACATGTCAGAATTTCACACAGTTATGAACTGAACCACTTTCTTATTTCTTGATTAAATTGAAATAATTAAAAGCAGAAAACAAATTTAATAAACACCTTGAAATGGCTGATCAAACAAGGAGTTAATTTACTTCTTAAGGAGTCATAGTAATGTTTATTAATTAATCAAGGCTACACAGCATCATTATAGCTGATAGAGAAGTCTTCTAGCCATAAAAATACCAGCTAATTTTACTCTGTAATTTATTAAAGAACTTAAATAAAAACACAACATACAAAAACCCATCTGTTTCCATTTTGCTGCTTAAGTATCTGACTTTAGTTTTTTTCAGTACCTGTTTCCTTAAAGGATTAAAGAATTCCTAAAAATAAACTAATCAATTAATATTGACATTTAAAGTATTAGAAATCCTCATAAGCTCATAATAATTTGCTAACAAAATTTTGTTTATTTGATGAAAACAAATAGTTAAAAAAAAGTGAGAAATATAAACAAAATATTAGAAATGTAAAGATTAAAAATATAAAAGCAAGATGATAAAATTTGATGAAGTAAAGGAAAAAAGTGGAAACCTTCATTGAAAATATAAAACTCTTAATTAAAAGTTGGAAACAACAACAACAATAATAGAATATACTGATGAAAAATGTTTCAGTAAAATTAACTAAATGAAAATGAATTTTTTATATGTTGTTTAATCATAGTTTTATGGTATGATTAATTTAAGCAAACTAGGGCTTAGAATTTTTCAACAATATAGACACAACAATTTAGAATTAAAAATTATTTGCTATTGCAGCATGTGTTGTTGTCATTTTTGTTGTTGCATAACACCTGGTCAGCTTTGACTGAACAGGCTTTTTGTGATCAAAAGCATTTCAGCCATGACTAGTTCATCTATTTTTTGTTTTGTTTGTTTGTTTGTTTTTTGGGGGGGGGGGAGGGGGGTGTTTCTTGGAGTAATTTCATGCACTATGTACTAACATTAAAAAAAAAAATTTTTTGAATAAAATGGAAAGTTGCAGATTAACAGAATTGACTGATAATTGCAAGAGATCAAGAGATTATGTTGTTGGTTCATTTGAAACGTATATATTTCAAAAGTGAGGAACAAAGATTGGTTCACTGTGAGAAAGAGGAAAAATATCCTCAACAGGAAAGTGATGTTTTCTAATGGTACCAAACAGATTGTGCAGAAGTAGTGAGCCAATCATTGGTTTCCTCAGATCTAAATGCCTACTATGAAGCATGTACAGTCTGGCCGATATAACCACTAAGCTAGTGGTTCTCAACTGGGGTCCATGCGGCCCTTGGCAAGGTTTGTATATAGTTTTGTTGCTAAAAATTTATGTACAAATAAATTGGTTATACTTCTACAATACACAAAATATTCTAGCAAATTTTTTTTATATAATTCTTAATAATATCTAATTATAAAAATACAATAGAATTTCTTAAACATCAAATGGCTATGGAGGCCCAGTAGAGTAAACTAGGAATCAAAGGGGTTCATAGGGGTTCATAGTGAACTACTACACTAAGCACTTCAGCTCAAGTGTCAACTGGACTGTATAATTCTGAACTTTAAGTCATCATCAGGGTTTATTTAATCCTGTCACTGGGATTGCCAAGTAAAAACAATTACTAATCATAGAGAAAATACTTCTTGGCTTACATAAGGGTGAGCTAATTTGCATTTTGTAGTTAATTGAGTAATTACTGATACACCTACACAGCATGAAAACTGAAACAGTGTACCAAAGTGTACTTGTGTGTTTAAAATATATACAGTCTTACTCTGGAAGGAAATTTGGCGGGGAAGAGAAGACGGTTTTCAACAGCTGTATTAGTAATTAATTAATGAATATCATACTGAAACTAATAAGTAAGAATTAGCTTACTCTTGTGTTGGGAAATAATCTTTTTTTTTTTATACAAAGCTAAGAGCTGCTTTAGTCAGCCTCATGACAACAGTTAACTTTAATGAGGACTTTAAAAAAAGTTTCAGATGAAGTTAGTTCAACTGCTGAGACTTTGCAATGTTTCTCCTTCATTCTATGCCACAGCAAGACTTCAGTTTACCAAATTTGTTTAATTTTTCTTGGTTTTGTATTAGTAAATTAAAATCACTACAAGATAAAATAGCTGCTTTAGTAGTAGATTTTGTACTTCCAAAACTGGTTTCCTTTTTAAATCTTTACCTTAGTCAGCAAATATAAACAACATAATCTGCAGGAAACTAGCCTCATCTTTTATCTGTTATCTTTTACTTATGTTGGTCATTCGATGGCAGCCATAATGGGGCATTACCTTAAAGAGTTATAGTTGAACAAATCAACCCAGCGTGCTTATTTTTTTGGTAAGCTTGGTTACTTATTCTATTGGTCTCTTTTTTTTTTACCAAACTATTAAGTTACAGAGACATAAACAAACCAACACTTGTCAAACAGTGGTAGACAAATACAAATGAAAAGCCATACCTATACACACACACACACACACACACACACACACACACACACACACACTGAGCTTCCACACAGTTTCCATTTACTAGATTCACTCACAAGGCATTGGTCAACCTACTTGCAACTAGAAGACACTTGCTCAAGGTGCCAAGCAGTGAACCTAAAACTGGCAGCAAAGTTAGCTTTTTAACCATATAGCCATACCTGTGCCTCCATAGCAACTCCATTTAAATGCACTAATTATTAATAATGTAAAGCAAAACTTGCAAATTTGAATCAGAATATAACAACTTGTATGTTATAAAAAGAATTTGGTTATTAAAACACAGCTGAAATTTTCCAATAATGTTATAATAATGTTATGAAATGCTGATGTAGAAGTTGCCTTTACTTCAGGAACCTGACAAAAATATCTATACTCCAATTATCATAAATTATTCATATCAAATCAATCCCCCTGTATTTTCTTTTACCCCAAACCAGGAACTTTTCAGCACCCACCTCATAGTTTCAATGTGTTGGTTGGAGTGTGAAGAGCTATATATTACGTTGTCAAATAAATTCATTAGTCTTTTTTGTTTATTTCAATCCTTTCCAATGTTATTTAGATTAACATGAAAAATATTCTTATTGTAGTGTTTTATGAGGTTTTGTTTTGTAGCTCTATCCTTTCTTTACTCTTTTACTTGTTTCAGTCATTTGACTGCGGCTATGCTGGAGCACCGCCTTTAGTCAAGAAAATCGACCCCCAGGACTTATTCTTTGTAAGCCTAGTACTTATTCTATCGGTCTCTTTTCCCGAACTGCTAAGTTACAGGGACGTAAACACACCAGCATTGGTTGTCAAGTGATGTTGTAGGGACAAACATATATATATATACATATATATATATATATATATATATATATATATATACACACACACACACATATATACGACGGGCTTCTTTCAGTTTCCGTCTACCAAATCCACTCACAAGGCTTTGGTCGGCCTGAGGCTATAGTAGAAGACACTTGCCCAAGGTGTCACGCAGTGGGACTGAACCCGGAACAATGTGGTTGGTAAGCAAGCTACTTACCACACAGCCACTCCTGCGCCTTTTCTTCATCATTTTCGAAATTTGAATAGATTTTACCACTTTTCAGACATTTAACAAAGGAGTGCCAACTAGGGGGAAAAAAAATGAATAAATTTATCTGCCAACCCAAGACTATTTTCAGTGTACAGAACTAATGTATTTGAGAATTTCTTTGATGAGTCCCAACTTCTTAAACTTCAGCTTCCTCTGTCACATTAATGTCACTATTTAAAATAACAGTAACTTTTATGTAAATAACACTCATGATAGTAAGACAGAATGTTTTGATAAACTAACACAATTCTCCATATCTCAACTCATTGACTAAGTCACTCACAAGGCTAACAACGTAATTGACATCATTAACATTAATTAGTCAATTATGTAATAGTATATAATTAACTGACTATGATTACTGCTTAGCATTTCTTTTCTTTTCTTTTTAGAGTGCAGGGAACAGCATATGGCAAAAACCTGTCTCTAGTCTTCAAAATATTACTTAATATGAACCACAAATCATGCATATTATCTTAATGAAATCTAATCTAAGTGTTTTGAATTATATCTATGACTTATTTTTTGTTGTTTTTTCAGAGATATCTTTTATCTTTTACTTGTTTTAGTAATTCGAATGAGGCCATACTGGGGCCCTGCCTCAAAGGATTTAGTCAGACAAATTGACCCCGGTACTTAGTTTTCTTAAGTCTGGTACTTAAGCCATCAGTCACTTTTGTTAGACTGTTAAGTTACAGTGCTTTAAACAAGCCAACACTAGTTGTCAAGCCATGGGGAAGGGAAAAATACAAATACATATATTACATACATCGTCGTCGTTGTTGTTGTTTAACGTCTGCTTTCCATGCTAGCATGGGTTGGACGATTTGACTGAGGACTGGTAGACCAGATGGCTACACCAGGCTCCAATCTGATTTGGCAGAGTTTCTACAGCTGGATGCCCTTCCTAATGCCAACCACTCTGAGAGTGTAGTGGGTGCTTTTACGTGCCACCGGCACAAAGGCCAGTCAGGCAGTACTAGCATACATATATACATACACAAGTATATTAAATACATACATAAATTGCACACACACACACACATATATACACACACATTCATACATTATTTATACATACATTACATATATACATACATGATGGACTTCACAGTTTCCATCTACCAAATTCACTCAAAAGGTATTGGTCAACTCAAAGCTATAATAGAAGATACTTGTCCAAGGTGCTGTGCAATGAACTGAACCTAAAATTACATGCTTGTAAAGCAAACTTAACAATACCTGTGATTATATGTTTGTAAATCAAAAATATGAATACGTTTTAGAAGGCCAAAAACAGTAAATTTATTGGGGGAATAGGGGGAAATAAAATAAACAAATAAATAAACATTGAAAATTAAATTGCTTAATGGGGATTTTGAAACTATGATGACTTTTGATAAACAGAATATTGATTTCACGATGAAAATTCTAAATGATCAAAATTTTATTATTTTGGTCACTTCATCTCGAAATTGCAACTATTAATCAACTGCTCCCATGTGCTTAATGCAACTGTTAATCAACAAGTCCCATGTGTTTGCTCCATGGACAAACTAACTGAGAATAGGGTGTAAAAATATATAAACAATAAAACATCCTTGTTCAGATTATGAAGCAACATCATCTACTGGAACTCCCATGATAGTGTCTATTCAGGTTTCTTGTTACTAAATCTTTCTGCAGCCTTTAATAAAATGGATCAAATGAACTTTAAAAATGAATTGAACATCTGGAGTATCATAAAAATTTGTTTGCTGTGATTTTTTTCATATTTAAACATGTTATAGTGGAAGGCAAATCAGAGCTATTAATAATAATAATAATATGCAACATATCCCAAGGCTCGATATTGATTTTGTTTGGATTTAGTGCTTGCATTTCTAATCAGACTTTAATAGCTTGATTCCTTGCACATGGGTGCAGGTGTGATTTTGGGTTTGATCTTATTGTGCGACACCTTGGACAAGTGTCTTCTACTGTGACAATGAGTTGACTAGTCTTGGTTGACAGAAAGAAATTACAAAAACTCAGTAATGTATGTGTAAACATATATACATATATATATATATGTTTACACACACACACACACACACACACACACACACACACACACACACACACACACGTTTACACGCACACACATATGTTTACACATACACACACACACACACACATTATATATATATATATATATATATATATATATATATATATATATATATATATATATATATATATATATATATATATGTGTCAAAGCTATATATATTTGTGTATAGAATATAGGGTTAAAAAAGTTGAAAGCTAGCTTTTATCTTTTTCCATCCAAGGGGCTTTTAAACCCAGTATTCTACACATTATTTATAGCTTCTTTTATGTTGAATTCCACAGTTAAAAACAATTTATTTCAAATCTCAAAGTTTCTAAATTCTTATGATGTAAACATTATGCATGTGTGTTTGTTGTGTCCACGCTTGTGCTTACTTTTAGATCAGTTTAAATATTAGTGCAGTTATATATGTTGCACTGCCTTTGTACTCCCTTAATTTGGTGGTTTGA
Organism: Octopus bimaculoides; assembly: GCF_046866305.1. Taxonomy (NCBI): domain Eukaryota; kingdom Metazoa; phylum Mollusca; class Cephalopoda; order Octopoda; family Octopodidae; genus Octopus; species Octopus bimaculoides. Next base: position 88,554,573 of record NC_142933.1, read on the forward strand.
TAAATAGTGATTAATAAAATAAATATCAGATTGAAACAAGTACTAGGGTTGGCGTGACTAAATCAAACCATTAAAAGCAGTGCCCCAGCAGAATCACAGTTCAGTTGGTGAAATTGATAAAAGGAAAAAAAAAAAAAAGATGATCAAGAAACTCTTAAATCATTCCATATCTTTCGAAACACAAGTCAATGAATAATTATATCGAGCCTCTACATGATCACTTGACCAACCAAAAATAACAGCTAAATCTCTCTCAAACAACATCTCCCAGCAAACACATTGGATAAAAGAAATGAGAGTATACTATTCTTGAAAAAAAAAAAAAAAAATCCAAGTAGCCAAAGTTGACAACTTCAACAGTTCTTGAAATGAATTCATAGATGATTAGTATTTTAAACTAATTACTATAAAATAAATACTATAAAACCCAAAATAAAAGTATTTCAACTTATGATGAATTAATCACTGAAAGTATCTGCTTCAATAACCTGAGATTATTTCCTTTGAAGTTGAAAACAGTCAGTGTTAAGACGCATCTTATTTCTTTATTGCCCTCAAGGGGCTAAACATAGAGGGGACAAGCAAGGACAGACAAGGCATTAAGTCGATTACATCGACCCCAGTGTGTAACTGCTACTTTATTTATCGACCTCGAAAGGATAAAAGGCAAAGTCGACCTTGGCGGAATTTGAACTCAGAACATAACAGCAGACGAAATAACGGTAAGCATTTCGCCTGGCGTGCTAATGTTTCTGCCAGCTCGCCGCCTTAACACACATCTGTAACATAACCAACACCTCAATCAGTTTATCATTAACCCATACAATGTTATTTTATAGAAAATCTAAGGAAATAACAAAGGAAAGTTAGCTGCTGATTTATTTGGGGAAATTTTATTGAAATATAGTTTTACTATCAACAGATACAACTATAATTCATTCAAACATGGTAAAACATGTAACAGGTCTATTAAAAAAAATATAATCCAAGTGAAAATTTGAATAATTACGAGATCTAAATTGAATATTTGAGATGTGAATATGCCACTAGCTAATTTGCATACTTTTATTACATTTGAACTGGTGGTTGTTCTGTTTGAAGTTTTAGTGTGCAATACCTCAACTTACAGCTATTTCTCATCTCACTTGCAGAACTAAACAATATTCTGACACTGTTCTTAGATTAATAGTAGCTTCCCTCTATAAATCTGTCACCACTGTTGTAATCGTTATTATCACCATCATCATCGAATTGTTTTATTGAGAAGAAAACTGCTAGCAGGAAGTGAGAGCATATGGATGTCTTTAATTTGTTATTGTTAACTATTATCTTTTGTTTGCTATTTTTCTTTTATCTTATTTGGTTGTCATTTATGACATACAAATATTATTTCACAATTCCTTCCCCCCTTTTTTTTTTTTTAAATATGGGTCTCTGCATATGAAAATATCCTCTGGAAAGTTTTGATAGTAATCCCTATCCTCTATAGCAACTACTGCTATTTTACTCATCCAATTGTTTCATTGCTCTATTAAATATGATCTCTCAAAATCAACTCATTATATAATATGAAACAAATACAGAAGTTACTCATTTCAGTCATTTTTGACTGTGGTCATGCTGGAGCACTGCCTTTAGTCGAGCGCAAATCGACCCCAGGACTTATTCTTTGTAAGCCTAGTACTTATTCTATCGGTTTCTTTCTGCCGAACCGCTAAGTTACAGGGACGTAAACACACCAACATCGGTTGTTAAGCGATGTTGGGGTGACAAACACAGACACACAAAACACATACATATATGTATATACATATATATGACGGGCTTCTTTCAGTTTCCGTCTACCAAATCCACTCACAAGGCTTTGGTTGGCCCGAGGCTATAGTAGAAGACACTTGCCTAAGGTGCCATGCAGTGGGACTGAACCCAGAACCATGTGGTTGGTAAGCAAGCTACTTAACACACAGCCACCCCTGCTTATAATATTTTCTTGAAGTCATTTTCCCACCTCACATTTTTATTTTGACATGTAAAAATATTTAACCTATTCCTAACCTTTCTAAAGAGGCAATCGAATCAACTTCTTGACATATTTCATCTGTATCCTGCCTCACACATTATATGTTTACATTTATCTTCCTTTCTCATTCTTTTAGAATATTTACCAAATAGATAGCAAGAATTAAAAAAAAAAACCTTGATAAACAACTGAGACAATTCAACTAAAACAATTACAAGATACATGATGTGACTTTTTACTCCCCCATCACTCTTTCACTCCCCCCTTCTCTCTCATATATATACACAGATGCACAAACTTTCATGCTACTTACTGTATGTGTCAGTTGGAGTGTGAAATGTCACACAGGAAGATTATATTTATTTAAAATAAAAAATAAAATGGTTGATATGAAAGAAGATACAGAACAAGCATCCTCAAAAAATTATAACAATACTATGGTAAAGGAATAAAGAAAAATAATTATATCTATTCCAGATGCAGAACCATATGGAAGAGATGTACTTTTATATCAAAAGTAAAATCAAGTTATTAAATAAAATAAACAAAGAATGAAAAACAATATGTTTCTTTAAATGCGAGTAAAACGTACGAGGAAGAAAGGTAACACTGCTTTTAGATTTCAAGCTTAACACTTAATATAACAATGTTATTAAAATGAATTTTAAATAATGTATATGATCTAAGATCAACCACATCCGTAGCATCGACATAGTTGATTTAAGCTAACGAAGGAAGTCAGTTCTGTGTTGTTAGTGCAACTGTACCCAAGATTAAAACTACCACATGACTCTTGTGTGCCTTTAGTGGAGTCTACTGTTGCATGCATTCCTTCCAAGCTTCTGGGCTAAGGATAACTCAATATCTTGATGCACTGCTTCCAGAAGTTATGGTTTTAGATTGCCTTTCCTTCTCAGACTCGGAGACCCAGTAAAAAGGTCATGCACACTGCCCTTCCTCCTCTAACTAAACCATAACATATATTTAAAAAAAAACAAAAAAACATTAACACACTAAAACTTCAACAGCTAATTTAGAAGAGGCACACAAAATTATCCAGCAGATCTCTACCAACAACTTTAGCCATCTTTCTGAATTCAATATCTCAACCATCAATGGCAATAATTATAAAATAAAATGCATTGCAATACTCTTGACATTAAGAAACAGTTTTTTTTACACTCAAAATTGTTAAAGTATGAAATAAACTATCCACATTAATTGTTAACTGTCAAGGCACTGCATGCTTCAATAATCCCATGCTTCCGGCAATCAATCAACACTACTTTTAACCTGCTTACACATTCTTTTCTTTCTGATGGCTTATTACTGTCCACATTTTCATACCATTGTGTATTATTCAGTATACTTTGCATAATAAATCTTTTGGCCATCATTATGTCTTTCTTTGCTTGTCTTACTGCTGTTTGTGTAATTTTTTTTTTGTCTCCTCTTTTACTTTTTTCTGGTGAGTTCTAATGTACCTGAGTACCCTACATAAGAAATTCATTATTATTTTAATGATTAGACAATGAAGTAAGTACACTTCTCCTAAAGAAATCGCATGATCTTTGAAATGGTGCCAGGTTTAGTAAGTTCTACATCTTGAAATAATACGTCTACATTAAAATCAAACTGCTTAGGCTAAAACATTGAGAAAACGCTGAGACCAGCATATTATTCTATTCCACTGAAAGAAATGTGACAAAGTGAAAAGGGGTTGGGGTGGATTTAATTTTTGAATTTCAAATATAATATCATGTTAAATAATCCCAATTAAAGGATTAACTCCAGAATGGGGAATCAGTGTAAAATAAGTTGTTCCAAAAGACAAACAATCCACCAATCAGCTTTGAAAATACAAGAATTATAAAATAACAAAAATCAGTTGAAACAACTATTCTAAAAGTATGAAAGAATTAAAGTTAGAAAAATATGAACTCAGTATTGTGAATCCCAACAGTGGTTCCTATCGATCTGCTTCAACACACTTCAGTATTCTACCAGTAAACTACACTATTGCTTTCTAGAGAGAAAGAGAAAGACAGAGAGAGAGAAAGAGAAAGACAGAGAGAGAGAAAGAGAAAGACAGAGAGAGAGAAAGACAGAGAGAGAGAAAGAGAAAGACAGAGAGAGAGAAAGACAGAGAGAGAGAAAGAGAAAGACAGAGAGAGAGAGAGAGAGAGAGAGAGAAAGACAGAGAGAGAGAAAGAGAAAGACAGAGAGAGAGAGAGAGAGAGTGTGTATAGAAAGGGAGAGAGAGAGAGATGAATAAATAGATAAATAGACAGATAGATAAAGGTAGTCAGGGTATGTGATAAGATAATTAAGATGAGACTTGTTGTAGGCAACACAACAGTAACATTTATTTCTGCACATGTTCAAAAGGCAAGTTTGACAAAAACAGAAGAGCGGTTTCTATGAGATCTTGTAAACTATCTCAATAGTAAATGACAGTAACTTCATTACTGTGGCAGGCAACTTCAACAGACATGTTGGCCAACACAATGATGGCTTTTCTGAAATACATGGAGGCTATGGTTTTGTTTCAAGAAATGAAGAAGGTGCAAGATATGATGCAGCTGATCTAACACACTTTAAGAAACCAGCCACTTCGTCACCTGCCAACTGGTGAACACACAAGTCAGATAGATTACATTCTCACATGGAAATAGAACAGAAGAGCTTTTATACACCTCAAAACAGAATGCACAACACAACATAGATTAGTTAATAGCGATTTCAAAGTCAGAGCTAGGCAGACACAGAATCAGATGATATGGAGAAGGAAGAAATGAAAGCTAAAAGATCTCCCACTTGGGAATAGGGTTAGCAAAATTCTAATTGATGCATAGAACTTTAGGGAGAAAGATTTAAGTGTCTGTAGCATAAGTTACTTGTAATTTCCATGAAATGACCTGCTAAGAGGTACAAAGTCCTAGCCAAATTAAAATGACATGATGGTGAAATGACACAGTTGATAGGGCAGCAGGGGATAAAAGACAGGCTTAGGAAACTAGGAAGGAAAGCAGAAGTAGGGAGCATTATCAAATGGATAGAAGAATAGCTAAGCAGCAGGTGTACTTGGCTAAGAATGAGGCAGAAAAAATGAGATCAAAGACATGAAGTATTCAAAATTGCAAGACTGTGAGTGAGGGAGAACTAGGACATCATTGGTGAGAAGTGTATTCAAAATGATGAAAGCACACTCATCATTGACATGGAAAACAAAAGCATGGTATGTTCCATTATAAGAGACAGCTGAAATCTCACTTGAAGCAGTCAATAGCTTTTGTTGCCTAAGAGATGCAATTGGCAGTGTAGGAGGTTGCTCTGAATGTATAATATCTAGGGTAAGAGCATGTTGGAAAAAATTCAGGTTGCTTCTATTGCAGCCAGTATCAAAGGTCTTTTCCTTCAAAGCAAAAGGTAGATTGTACTATACTTGTGTTAAAACTGCAACATTGCATGGTAGTGAAACATGCCCTTTGCCTTAAATGCAGAGTACTTGAGAAGACTGGAAACAAAAATAAAACTAGCATGCTCCATTGGGCATGCAATTTAAGAGCATAAACAACAAATGTGTTAAGAGAAAACCTGAGTGTAAGAGGAATTAACTGTGTGCAAGGAAGAAGACGTAAAGCATATAAATGAGGAGAGCTGTATAAAAAAAGCGTTGATCATTTAATGTGTGTGTGTGTGTGTGTGTATGTATGTGTGTATGTTTATGCTTTCACTGGTTGAGTGAGACAGTGATGATATTAGCATTCCTTATTGGCATCATGACCAGTTTCTCTGTGGTTTCAAAATCATCTGGTATAAGAATTCTGCTGCGTGAAAACAGGTAAGTGTTGATAAGAGGATGTCCAAATCCATACTTGGAAGATGGATACTGAACAAACAAGCTAATATATTTAAAATACAGAAAAGACATGTTTAATCACTGTATCAGAGTACACTTGTGCAGATGTGCCACAAGTTGAAAAATACTAATATATTTAGAAAAGTCAAGTGTTTTTGAAGAGAATTTCTTTTGCAAGAAAGTACAACATATGTACTCATCTCTGTTCAAATTTTTTTTTTCTCTAGATAATGAATCTTTTTAAAAGCTGATGGTATGCTATAACACTTTTAACTCAATGTGTCATGGATTGAAAAGGGTTAAAAATCATTATGCTGAACATAAAGTTAAAAGTTTCTAAAAATTTACACTGGCTACAAACAGTATAATTTACAACATAACTAAATTCCAAAGAGAGAAGAATGAAAACTATTCTATATTAAGAAATCTCAAAGGATTAAATAAACTCTTTTAAAATGCAGCTAAAACATGATTATCCAACTTTCGAAAATATCAATAAAATTGAATGCAGCAAAAAATTATATATATAATTCAATCTTTCATCTCATCTGCAAAATCATGCAGGATATTTGTTTCGAAAGAAAGAAAATCTAAATCAAAGATCCTAAATTACACGAGAAAATGCAGTAATTTAAAAAAATTTAACTGGACTAAAAAAAGAAAAAAATATGTAAAGAACAAAACTAAAGAGAATAGTTTCTAAGATTTCTTGTGTGATATTTACGTTGTCTATAAAAACCACTTAAATATCATAAATGAAACAGTTGCATAAAAGAAAGTTTTAAAATTGCCAATGTGAAAATAATAATAATAATAAAACATTGAGGGCATTAAAAAAGGCTGGTTGAAAAATAATATCAGAAATTCTTCATATTGTTATCAGGCAGCTGAAATGAAAGAAAGATCTTTCCAAATACAAAAACGACACTGCACTTGCTAAAAGATACCAGCAAAATGGTTGAAGAAAAAAATAATTCAGATTTTCCACAATTTATAAATAATGGAACCATTGTCATAAGAATAGTATGCAAATGTCATATTTCCCCTACAAGACAAACTAAACAGATTATAAGCTTATGCTTACTAATGTATAAATGTATATATATATAAGTCATAACAAACAGAGCTGGTAAATAACTAACTGAACAAGTTTTGAAAGTGAATACTCAAGCATTGATAAACATTGCAGTATACAATAGATCTCATTCCTAAATTTTATTGAGTATTAGAAAGAACTTGACTGTAAATCACGCTGAGAGCACCGGTTTTCATCTGATCACCGAAGTTAAGCAACATGGAGCCTAGTGAGTACTTAGATGGGTAACTGCTTGGGAAACCTAGGTGCTGTAAGCATCCTACATATAGAAATGAAAGTAGCTTTGGCATATCTAAAATGACATACTGAGTCAATTTAGATCAACAACAAAACCACCTTGTACAGCTATTCCACAATCTTAAATTGCCAGCATTGGGGGACACATAAAACTTTGGCTCCCCACTGATCAACCAGACATTCTACTGCACCTTTTGCTTGATCATGTTATTTTTCTTCTTTTTTACTGCTTAGTCAGAGTAGGAAGGATAGTGCCAATAACATTTGCAAGGTCTATGAGATTGGTAATGCTCGGGGGGAAGGGCAGCAGAAGTGATGACTCATGGGTTTCTGCAGTAGAAAATAAGCCATACATAAACAATGAATTAGACTTGAAGACATGGCACAAATGCTTGCAACAATGGACTCTATTAAAAATACAGGAGGACCACTTAGTAATGTTAAACTGGTGAACAATGACAATTCAGAGTTAAGTTCTTTCCTAGATACTAAATTGACACAGATGATTTAGACATTTCTATTCCAGACCTAGACTTAATCATGTTAAGCTTTACATTGAAGGAATGAAACATTCTGAGATAGAGGAATTTTTTTTTTATTCTTTAAAATCAAATCTCATTTTATAATATCCTCTCAATTATCCTTTCTCAATAACTTTAGAAATAAGATAAATATACTCTCTCTCTCTCTCTCTTTCTCTTTCTCTCTCTCTCTCTCTCTCTCTCTCTCTCTCTCTCTCTCTCTCTCGAACATTTGTCATCACTCTCTCAGAATGTTACACAATATCATTTACTCTCAAAGCAAACTTCTTAAACACGTAACAATGTCTGCACCCTTTAACTGTATGACACTTGTCACTAAGACCCAAGTAAGATAAACTAAAAGCTTAGAATGACATTTGTTACTAAGTTCCAAGTAAGACAAAGATAAGCTAAAAGCTTAATTTCAGGCCTTATGCATTTCAGATCTTATAGTCTCTAGGATATAATTTTTAGAAACAAACCTTTCATCTTCTATTTCGAGTAATAACAGGCTTCTCTTATGTTTTAAGACTCTTTTTCTCATGAACAATCTCATTTCATGTAAGATAGAGGAAATTGTAAAGAATTATTTACTGATCACAGGAAAGAACACAATTAAAAAGGCATAAGCTGGATCTGCATCCTGTAACTGTTTTTGGTGGGTTTGAAGTTGGGTTTTGCATAAGTAAAGGAATAGGAGTGGTCAAAATGAATCGTTGTTTTCTTTAGTTTTCTTGTTCTAGCCATTGGGAATAGTACTGAAATGACCTGTAAGAAACCTTTTTGATCGTCTGACCCAAATCTAAGACAACTGGTTATGAACAATGCATGTTCATGTATATACAATACCAGACTTTTAATAAGAGAAATAGGTAAAGATTTCTCAGATGGTACCTACAGTAGAATACATTTATTTGCATTGCATATAGGGGCTTTTTATCATATGTGTATTTAGTATGCAGAACACTCCTTTGAGGTACTTTCCTCAACCATATTGTTGATATACATAATCAAATTCACTTCATTCCCCCTATTTCTCTCTCCACATATATATATATATATATATATATATATATATGCTGATCACTACTAAATTTTGTCAAGTAGAAAATGCTTTCCTGAAGGGTCTAATAAGACTGAAACATGCACACTGTTTTCTATGAAAGAAAGAAGAGTGGAGAAAAGAATAAGGAGGCAGATGTGGCTTTATGGTTAAGAAGGTTGCTTCCAGACCACATGGCTTTTGAGTTCAGTCCACCACCACTACTTGACAACTGGTATTTGTTTGTTTACATCTCTGTAATTTTACAGTTTTGCAAAAGAGACTGATAGAATAAGTAACAGAGTTAAAATAAAAAAAAGAAGAACTGGGGTCGATTTATTCAACTAACTCTTCAAGGCAGTGTGCCCCAGCATGGCCACAGTCCAGTGATTGAAACAAGTGAAAGATAAAAGTAGGATAAAGAAAGACAGAGAAGTGAAAGAAACAGGAATTGAAAGATTGTAAGATTATGAATTGATAACCCATGTCAAATATCTATCAAGTATTGCAAATATCACCATAGTATATTCTTGTTTCTTTTCACATATACCATATCAAATACATTTGGTATTGAGGTATCAATACAGAAATTGCTCAGTTATTGTGATTTATTGTAATGTTAGCTTCAATGCAATAATGCATCCCATTTTCAATAGTTTTTTCAATTTTCAGGTTCAATAATGACAGTCTGCAAAAATGTCTGATTGACTGTTTTCTTTTCATATTGTGAAAAGAAAATGATTCTTAATGGAAAGGTTAAATATGTTGGAAATCTCAGAAGAGAAAAATCAAAAACGAAATCTGTGTTTATGTGTGTGAGGAATTTCTCATATAATGATAGATCATATTAACCACCTTGTGTCATGTAAGATAAAAGCTTTAAATAGACATATAATATAAACTAAAAATAAAAGGGAGTTATGATGATATAATTATATATCATTTGATTTTCAGATAAGAGATTTATCAGAAGCTGCAATTAATTTCATGTCAAAGGAAATAGACTATAATTAAGAGTACAGGAATTTGGATCATGTAATTACAAACTTCTAAAATGGATTTTTGCCTGAGATAGTTGATTATGATATTATTTAGCTGTAGATCAGCCTTGATTTAGCAGCCCATAATAAAAAACACATCTCACTCATTTCAGTGTAAGGGACAACTATATTGTCCAATGAGTTCTTTCTTTCTCTCTTTTGAGAGTATCTTTTATCTATTATTTGTTACACTCATTGGACAGTGGCCATGCTGGGGCACTACTTTTAGAGATTTAGTCAAATGAATCAACTCCAGAACTTTTTTTTTTAAAGCCTGGGACTTATTCTATAGGTACCTTTTTTCCAAACCAAGTTACAGAGATATAAACAAACTAACACCGGTTGTCAAACACAAAGAACAAACACAAAGACACACGCACACACACACATGATGGGCTTCCACACAGTTTCTGTCTACCAAATTCACTCACAAAGCATTGGTTGGCCCAGGACAATAGTTGAAGACAATTGCCCAGTGCCCAAGGTACCATGTAGTAGAACAAAGTGACTGCAAAATGAGCTTCTTAATCACACAGCCACACCTGCACCTTGGGATGGGATTTGAGAAGATTGTGCTGCCATTTCTAGCAGATGAAATGAATGCTGAAAGCAGCAATTTCCAACCTTTTTCCCTCCAAGGCAACTTTGGCACTAAAAGTTTTACAATGCACCATCAACTTTTTAAAAATTTTTCTCCCCCCCCCCCCCCTCTACAAAAACAGTACTTTCACTTTGCTTCAAAGAAATACATATACAGCCCAGTGTGGCACATTAAAATCCTTCAACTTCCAGGAATATCTTGGCAGGCATTTTTTGATTAACCTAAAATTTGTAGCATATCCATAGATTATACACTGCACACAAGTCTACTAGTATTCTTGTTATTTCTCTTCAGATCAGCTCTGAACTATCAACCCGTAGATAGTTCTAGCCATGATCACTCTGTAGTGATTTAAAAAACATTTTCTTTTTATATTAGGGAGTACTAGATTGTCCAATGTGCTTTTCCTGCTTTTAAAATTCAGGTGTAATTCAGGTTAAATTTAGCTGCTATTTCTAGCAAGTGACCATATAGAAGCCCCACCATTGGCTCATGATGAATGATGTAAACTGCGTACTCTTTTTATTCTTCTTTTGCTGGTGTTAGTCATTGGACAGCAGCCAATGCTGGGAAGCCACCTTCAAAGGGTTTTAGATGACACTAACCATAGTAGTTTATCTGGAATTTATTGCTGTTCTTATTTTGCATTAAAAAAATATGCATTAGTGAGAGGGGCAGATAACAGTCTATCACAAACAATGATATTCTTGCTTGAATGTAATGTTAAGAGCGCAGGTTACTATTCAGGCAGTGACCTGAATAATGATAATAACAACAATGAAAAATACCTTAGGAATGAGAACCCAAGTTCAAAATTTCCCCAAGACACCTGATGAAGGCTGGAGGGTATATCAGCCGAAACGTTGTGTTAACAACATACAAGATGAGGACAAATATCCATCAATTGTAAATAATGTAAATAATTCCTCACCTCTTAAATATAGAACTATTCTATTTTTGTACTGTGTAGTCTATAAATTTACTGCCTGATTATGAAATTATGCATAGAAGTTACTATTACTACTATTAATCTATGTATGTATGTATGTATGTATATATGTATGCATGAATGTTATATACTGTGTATGAAATAATGGGCTTCGGTACAGTTATTCTTTTTGTCTACCAAATTTCAAAGTGTTTGTCAACCAGGAAGCTTTGATAGAACACACACACACACCTAAAGGTCTGCACAATGAGATTGAACCTTGAGTCACATGCTTATTAACCACACATCCATATCTGCACCTAGAAAACTATAACTTGAAGACTCCTTAGTTTATTTCTAAACAGAAATAGAACAAAGACAGTTGTAAACAGACAGACGAGAAAGAAATATGAAAGGGCAAGTAAAAACATGAACCTGTATAAATATAACTTTTCATTGAGATATTGATTAATGGATATGAAATGAATATAAGTGACTTTGGATTTAGTACAGCACAAAAATTTTTTCATGGTGAAGTGAGTTACCAGAATATCAAAATAACATTGGTAATATAAGAGAAAACATAGCAAAGGTGCAAGACAAAAGGTAAAAATAATGCAATTCTTATAAATGGCATTTTCTTTGACCTTTAAGTTCAAGATAACTAAAAATAGGCAGCATTTCCACTTGAAGTTGAACTGATTGTGATAAAAAGGTCAAAAGATTCTCGACCCAATGATTTATAAAAAGTTATGCAGATTTGTAGAATTATAAGGTATAAGCTGAAATATAACCTGAATTTTTAAAAATTAATTTCTTACATGAGCATAATTTTAATTTTTAAAGCCAAAAAGAAATTAAGGGTTGATCCTTTCCAGGTCCTCTCAAGACTAGTGGAAGAAAATGGGTGGGGCAGTTATCTTCAGAGCAAAGACTTAGAGTGTTTATTTTTGACAGAATAGATTGTGCTAAAAGCATCCAAGAGCCAAATGGTGGAATTAAACCAAATGACGGATTAAATTAACCACCCCAATAAACAGCAATGGTTCCTCTGATGGATTTCACCCAGTTTTTGTCCACCAAATTTCACAAGGATCTGGCCAACCCAAGGCCATAGTGAAAGCTACTTGTCTGAAGTAGTGGGATTGAACCTGACATCACACAATTACAAAGCAAACTTCTTAACCATACTTAGAAATTGGACATTACAGTGTTCAAGCTGTTCAAGGTCATAGTAACATAAGAGGAGTGAAATATATTAAAATTAGGTTGTGTACTCCAGTCATAGGAAGTTTACATTTACACCCACAGATCTTTTTCTCATATATAAGAACATTAGCTGTTTAAATGAAATGAAAGAACTATTATTTCATGCTGTTACTCATTTCTGTCATAAGACTGTAGCCATGATGGAGCACTGCCATCAAGGGTTTAGTCAATCATATTGACTCTAGTACTTATGTCAGTCTGGTATTTAATTTAGTGATTTCTATTTGTTGAACTGTTAAGTTAAGAGACATAACACAACACGACACTAGTGTAAATATTATACACACAATATATTTTCATCATCGTCATCATTTACTATCCATATTTCCTTGCTTGCATGAGTCAGACGGAATTTGTTGAGGTAGGTTTTCTACAGCTGAGATGCATTTCCTTTTGCCAGCCCTCACTTGATTCCAAGCTAGGTAACATTTCTCCAAGACTAGACATGTTTGTCATGGAAGACTGGAAATGAACAACATCATTTGCATGATGGTAATACTCATTTACAATCATAAGATGTCAAGACAAAAAGTACACAGAAACACCTACACATACCCATATAGCACACATACACAACAGGCTTTTCAATTTCTGTATACCAAATCCACCCACAATGCTTTTGTCAGTCTGGGGTTATAGAAGACACTTGCCCAAGGTGCTGTACAGTGGGACTGAACCCAATACCATATGATTGGGAAGCAAGTTTCTTAACCACATAGCCACACCTGCATCTATAGCCCATTCCCATGTCTGCACCTTACAAACACACACATACGATGAATTTTAGTAAAGTTTCTGTCTACCAAATTCATTGGTAAGTTTTGGTTAACTGAAGCTTGTAGTTAAGGACAGTTGCCAAAGGTGCTGCACAATAAGATCAAAGCTTAAATAACCTGATGGTAAAGCAACCAGATATTCATACCTATTTGTGGGGTTACTCACTAGGAATTTATTTATTCTACAATATTTACTGTTATATAAAACGAAATGCAGGAAAAACTGATAGTAAATATTACATGGCATTATTTGTTGAAATGAATGGCATGAAATGTCCATTATATAAAACTAATAAAAAACATACAAATACATTATAGGTAATATAAGAATTTTAATAAGTCTGATTTCTTAATAATGATTATTAATTGCATAAGCACAAGGTCAAACGTTTTGAGGTTAGTTTATTAAACTGACCCCAGTACTTGACTGGTATCTTATTTTATCAATACTGGAGATGGCAAAAGGCAACATTGACCTCAACATGATATGAATTCAGAACATAGCAGAACCAGAACAAATACTGTAAGTCATTCCTTCCTGACACCCTGGTAATTCTACCAATTCTCCACCCTGTTTTCATAATAAGATTTGAAGATTTGAGGTATGGAAAGTGGTAAATAGAAATAGCTTCTTTCTTTTAAAATCTGGTGATTGTAAGATGGTGAGCTGGCAGAATCATTAACATGCTGAGCAAAATGCTTAGCAGCATATCTATGTCCTGAGTTCAAATTTCACTGAGGTTGGCTTTGCCATTCATTCTTTTGGGGGTCAATAAAATAAGTATCAGTTGAGCACTGGAGTTGATGTTACTGACCCAAGAAATTGCTAGCCCTGTGCCAAAATTTGAAGCCAATCTCTGGTGATTATTTTTGTCATTAAGAATCAGGCTGTTGTTATCAACATATTTTATTATGAACAGATTTGGTGATGCAAACAAGAAAATAGAATTCAAATCACACACACACACACACACACACACACACACACACACACATCAGGTGAATAAAGTTAAAACATTGTCTGGTTCTCATGTTTTTTATTATGGTATTTTAACAAAATTAGTGCTTTCATACATAGTGTACTCATCAAATTTCAAATGTATTTAAATGACAGTTGAGTTCTTGACAACTTTAGTACTTCTTAGAATGCTCCAACCAGCTGAATTTTTAGAATACCTTTTTGATCAATCCACATGCTCTTAAACATCAAAATCGGTATGCCTGGCAAACCATGATGATTAAGAGCATGTGGATTGATCAAAAAGGTATTCTAAAAGTTCAGCTGGTTGGAGCATTCTAAGAAGTACTAAAGTTGTCAAGAACTCAACTGTCAATTAAACACATTTGAAATCTGATGAGTACACTATGTATGAAAGCACTAATTTTGCTAAAGTACCATAATAAAAAACATGAAAACCCAGACAATGTTTTAACTTTATTCAACTGATATATTATTCTATACACATTCACACAAATTCGATACAATATATATATACATATGTGTCTTTTTATGCAACTGGCAGAAATTACAATGTAACTCAGGAACTGAGAGCATTGTGCATTGGCACTTACTAAATGTAAAATACTCTCAGGTCTTGGGTCATTTTGTAACTTCTGCTAATTACATAAAAAAAAATTAGCTATGAAGAAATGTCTGTTCAGAATTACTTTTAAATATACAAAGAGAGATGCATATACATTATCTGCAAATCTTGAGAGAAATAGTGATTCTATGATTTTTCACAATTCCCTTAGATATAGTTCTACTCTTAATAACTAGTAGAGCATAAACAGGGCTAAGAATTTACAGAAAGAACTTCTTAGAACTCTAGGCTACCAAACTTTTGTAAATATCCCATTAGTTTGTTGCAAAACTCTTGCTGAATCATTTCATTCAGCTAAGGTTACTGGGAGAGTATAGAGTGCTTTTTCTTAGGTCAAAGCTTTTTCTTAGGTCAAAGCTTTTTCTTAGGTCATTGACTAGAAACAAATTGATGACATGTGAGTCAACAACTTTATCACTCAACCATTGCAGCTCTTTCATATTAGAAATAGAAAAGAAAGGAAAGAGTTAATTTTGTTTCTGTATCTTATGAATTGCTGGTTGAAAATAGGGATTAGATAAAATATTTTAGCAATTAATGGATATGGATTTATTTCTACTTAGTGGTATAAGAAAACATTTTAATAGAAGACTTTTTAGAGTAAGATGATATCATTACATAATATTTTAAATCTGATTTGTTTGAAAGTTATAACTGGGTGTTGTTAATATTGAAATGTTAGCAAAATGTTCTAATTTCAATAAATCAAATTAAATTAAATTATCCTTCATTAAAAAGAAAAAAAATACAAATATAGATATATAAAGTTAATTTTGGAATAGATAAACAGATTTTCAATAATTTCATCAATTTATACTTACAATGAATATCATTTTCTAATTAGATTATTTTGTTTGTTCATTTTCACATTTTGCTGTACTGCCAGCCATATGCTTTTCCTGTCACCAACCTTTTCCTGTTTTATAAATTAGGGAGTTTTTAGACAACTACTCTGAGTGTAGAGTTACAGGATACAAGGTTCACTGGGAAAGTAAACAGGATGTCGTCTTTTTTTATATTTTTGCTCAGACAATCTCATACAAGAAGTAGAGATGATAAATTCCTTGTTCAGTTACATATGCATGCATACATGCATGCACACACAAACACACACATAGACTTTGTAAAGTGGTTAGTGTTAGGAAAGCATCCAGTCAAAAAAAAAAAAAAAAAACCATGCCAGAACAGAGACATTTGATCAAGTTGTAGTTCTCTGACTCATCAGATCCTGTTGAATCATCCAACCTATCTCAGCATGGAAAGCAGATTTGAAGTGATATGATAATATATACAATGGGCCTCTATGCAGTTTCTTATTTCTTTACTGCCCACAAGGGGCTAAACATAGAGGGGACAAACAAGGACAGACAAACAGATTAAGTCGATTATATCAACCCCAGTGCGTAACTGGTACTTATTTAATCGACCCTGAAAGGATGAAAGGCAAAGTCGACCTCGGTGGAATTTGAACTCAGAAAGTAGCGGCAGACGAAATACTGCTAAGCATTTTGCCCGGCGTGCTAACGTTTCTGCCAGCTCGCCAGAGTTTCTGCCATACAATTTCACTCCCAAAGCATTAGTTGGCCTGAGGCCCAATATGTTATGCAGAGGGACTAGGCCTCTAAGTTTATGTGGTTAAAGGAAACTTCTTACCCACGTAGATATGCCCATACTTCCACAGTCTATATCAAAATATGCCACTTTTATGCAATTTTGTGCATTTCTGCAGTATTTCTCAAATCATATGGACAACAAACGGAATCAAATAATGAACAAACCAAGCAAGTGACTCATGTTTTGGACTGTTGAGGAGTCAAAGAAAGTGGGTTCCACACTGTGTTCTTATTTCACTTAAGAGTCTTCAGTTAGACCAAATTCTATATAGAACAAATTCTGTATGGAACAAATATTATTATTAAAATGACAGACTTTTGGCAATTTGCTGTTTGAGAAGACATTAAGTTGAGCGAAAACATAGTCATAGCTAGTGCTGGTGGCACGTTGAAGGCACCTGTGCCAGTGATGTGTAGAAGATACCTGTGCTGGTGACACGTAAAATACACCTGTGCCGGTGATACATAAAAAGTATTCGTGCCATTGGTGCATTGAAGGCACCCATGCTAGTGACATGTAAAATGCACCTGTACTGGTGACACATAAAATGTACCAGTGCTAGTGACACATAAAATGCACCTGTGACAGTGATACATTAAAGGCCCCCATACCTGTGACACAAAGGCACCTGGTACACTGTGGAGTGGTTGGCATTAGAAAGAGCATCCAGCCATAGAAACCGAGCCAAAACAGACTGGAGCCTAGTAGTTCTTCAGTTTACCAGTTCTAGTCAAACTGTCTAACCCATGCCAGCATGGAAAGCTGATGATGATGATGAAATGAATTATGGAAATAAAAAACAATATAACTTTTCATTTTATACAGGAAATAACAAAAAAGCCATAAAGCATTACTATAAAGCAAGCAATAACTTTGATATCTTTGCATGAAATAAAACTAAGTACAAATTTGTCAACATACTTTTGGAACATGTTGAAAAGTAAGTAATGCAGTAGGTCTCTTCCAGATGACAAGAGTTTTGACAAATTTGTAATTAATAGAAAACAAAGATATTAAGTTTGTGACCTATGGGAGCAATATAAATTTTTCAACCAAGATTTTGTTTTATTAATTTCTTTATTGTTTGAGATATTGAGCTAAATAAATATGAAGTGTGTTGCCAAGTCAGGAGGTCGTTTATTTAAATATGACAGTCAACAACCTAAGCCTAAAAGCAAGTGATTACCCGAAATAAAAGTTTAAGAGATCTGTCTAGACTAATATATAATGTGTGTTTTGAATCTGAAGTTGTTACTGAGATTAACAGCATGAGAACCTTTCTTCAATTAGGTATAATTTTGTCAACATCAGTGTTTCAATAGTCACATCTACCCCATCACCTCTACAGAGACAGGAAACAAATTGCTCTGTTTAATAAAATGAAGATGGTTTTAAACATTTTAAAGTTTAGCCATGGTAAAGAAAGAAAAATTATATGGATGTAAACTCTGCTTTGTCTTCCCATTAATGAGAAAGGGGGAAATAATTTCTCTAAGTTTTGGGAGATGTGATGTAAGTTCCTGACATTTCTCAGTGTGAGAACTGGTCTAGCTAACAGGGAAACAGGTGGAATAGTTTATCTTAGACAACATTATCTCCAGTGTAACTTTTTATAAGACTGTAGAACGTGATTTGAGTGAGATATGGTTGCTGTTTGTATCAGGCCAAGCAACTACATAGAGGCTCCCTCATTAGATATTGTGCCTCAGTTATTACTAGTTAGCCATATGTTAGTCTGATTGAGCAAACCTATGATCAAAAGCATTCCAGCCATGACCATCTCGTCTTTTTTTGTACCTAGGGTTATATTAGCTAAAGTGATCTACCTTCTTTTAAGACAGTAAGGTGAAAATTGAAAGAAAACTGAAAAGTCTGTCAGAGTCTCAGTTGTTTGCAGGAAGTGATAGTGGATGTTGAGTAATGGAGTAGATCTCGTAAAACATGTAGTTAATTGAACAGGACATTCATCATCATCATACAACATGTTTCCATGTTAGCATGGGTTAGGCAGGTTGACAGGCACTGGCAAGGTCAAAAGCCACACCAGATTCCATTGTCTGTTTTGTTGTGGTTTCTACAGTTGGATGCCCCTTCTAACACCAACCAGAGTGTACTGGATGCTTTTTATGTGACACTATCACCAGTGCTTTTTACATGGATACCAACACCTGGGCTTTTTACATGACACTGTTGTTGTTGGCACTCCATCGCTTACGGCGTCGAGGGTTCCAGTTGATCCGATCAACAGAACAGCCTGCTCAGGAAATTAACGTGCAAGTGGCTGAGCACTCCACAGACACGTGTACCCTTAACGTAGTTCTTGGGGATATTCAGCGTGACACAGTGTGACAAGGCTGACCCTTTGAATTACAGGCACAACAGAAACAGGAAGTAAGAGTGAGAGAAAGTTGTGGTGGAAGAGTACAGCAGGGTTCGACACCATCCCCTGCCGGAGGCTCGTGGAGCATTAGGTGTTTTCGCTCAATAAACACTCACAACGTCCAATCTGGGAATCGAAACCGCGATCGTATGACCTCAAGTCCACTGGGCCATTGCGTCTCCACTGGCCCTAGGTTAAACTCATAGAAATTGAGTTTAATTTATTTTCAGTCCACAAAATACAACAAATGAACACTTAAGAGAGAAAGATCAACTGTTATATACTAAGTTTATAGCTTTCAAAACTAAATTAAGAAACTAATTTGAATGGAGATATTAATACGGTTTGTTACAATGTTAAATTATCATGAAAGAAAATGTGTGTGAATATAGGATGTGATGTGGAAAATGTGAAACAAAGAAAGAATCTGAGAAGTGAATTAAAAGGATGGAGAGAAAAGGTTTTAATATGTATGTTTGATGGTGTGTAAATATAGAAACCACTGAGAAAGAGTATAAATGGGAGTGGATGTAAATTAAAAAGGGAAATAAATTGAATATTAAAGATGATATAAACATCTGCTAGTAAGTAAAAAAGAATATTTGTGAATGAGATACATGTGTGTGTGTGTGTGTGTGTGTGTGTGTGTGTGTGTGTGTGTGTGTGTGTGTGTGTGTGTGTGTGTGTGTGTGTGTAAAAGTATCTGAATTTAGTGTATAAAGTCATGTGTGGTTACATGTGTAAGACCCAAGTTGTATATGGAAATCGTGTGTGTGTGTGTGTGTGTGTGTGTGTGTGTGTGTGTGTGTGTGTGTGTGTGTGTGTGTGTGTGTGTGTGTGTGTGTGTGTGTGTGTGTGTGTGTGTGTGTGTGTGTGTGTGTGTTTATATAATTTGTATTTCCTTGTGTGGCAGTGTGAATGAGTATGCATAGAATTCTGTTCATTACAATATTAAGATAGATCAAGTTTCTGCTTCTGGTAAGTTTTAATAGTTTTTTTTTATTTTTCTTCCATGTGCAGTCAACTGTGTAAATTCTTCTAATTATTTACAGATGGAACTATGTGATAGAAAAAGAAACATTGAAGAGTAGTAGGTGTGGATTAATACAAGAATAACTAAACAATAGACTGAACAAATGAAAACAAATTTTTTTGAAAAAACAAGTCTTTATAAGATGTAGAACCTCTCTCTCCCTCTCTCAACACATATGTGCACATCCAGACACAAATGAAGGAGTCTCTATAACCCTGGTTTTCAACTGGATGAGAGGGCAGTGGAATTTACCCCCACAGAAAGAATTTTAAGGTTCCAAGGGATGAATTGGGATCAAAAATTAACAGCCTATCTGAATGTGCATCACAGGCTTTTTTAGCCATACAAATTCATTCAAAGTAACTGATTTATAAACAGGGTTTCAAAATTGCCAAGAAAATAAATAAATAGATAAGTGTACACAGGCTGAAGGGAGTAAAATTCACAAGAGACATACTGAAACAAGAACAAATAACAACAGAAGCAACAATAACCTGAAATTGTTGAAAGATACAATAAATATCTGTGTATATACATACATATACACACATACATGCGCACACACACACACACACACACACACAGACATATACACACATGCATATATACATAAAAATACACACACACACACACACACATATATACATATATACACACACAGACACATGTCAACTAGCATCACATGCTAGTTGACAGAAATTGATTGTTATAACTGTAAGGTGGGCTGCAATTGGTCAAGGAAGGTCACACGGTGTCATAGATAACACCCATAGTAAATTGTCCAACTTGCAGTTACTTGAAGTCTCAGGGTGAAACTTGGAAGGGTTCATATAAAACAAAGCAACAATAATGTTAAAAAAAATAATAATCCTTTTTACTATAGACATAAGACCTGAAATCTGGTGGGAGAGGAATAGTCAATAACATTTCACCCAGTGCTCAACTGGCGCTTATTTTATCCATACCAAAAGTATGAAAGGCAAAGTCAACCTTAGCAGAATTTGAACTCAGAATGTAAAGATGGACAAAATGCCACTAAACATTTTACCTGGCATGCTAACGATTCTGCCTACTCCCCACATTAATGATAATAATAATAATAATTATTAATTATTATTATTATCTGCTTTAAAATACAGTAATGAGAATTCCATTTCAAACATATGTAGTAGGGTACAAAAGAGCAATTAACTTTGTAATTCTCTCAATGCATGCTTGCAGCCTAAATGATAGAATTTGTTTTCCATACAAGAAGTTTTGGTTATCAGGGTAAAAAAAAAAATAATAATTTCCTCAAAGATAAAGTAAAGATATAATATAAGTAGTAATTCCAGGACTGGTTGTGTAGTTTTATACAAATATGTAAATAGAGAATGTAATTGATGTAATTAGAACAAATGCTAAAATGATAAATGACTAGGTTTTTGATAAGTAAGTTTGATAGTATCTATAATTTCTCCACAGGCTTCTTAGGCAAGATTAACTGACAGGAAACCTACTAGAATGAAGTTAATGAGGGGGGCTCTGTATGGTCAATTGTCCTACTAGAAAGAACAATCAAATCTCCTTCAAATTACACCATACCATCATAAGCAAAGGACACACTGGATAACGTAGTCCTAGATTCCCTGCACATAAAAAAGATATGGGACTGCCATATCAAAGGTGTGCTCCATCAAAGCTGACCTGTGGCTAAATGACAACTAGATAAAAATACCCACAGATGCCTGTTTCACACACACACACACACACACAAGGTAATATAACATAGTTATCTGAGAAAGTTTAATTAATTAAAATTACACCTGTATTGAGAAAAATTAAAAAGAATGTATTGAATAGGTAACCTAATCTTTGGCAGTAAGGTGTCAACTCTAGACAAGTTTCAATCTTATTAAGCCTCATCAGTGAAGCATAATCTAATTATTGTTATGTGAACTAATAAGCAAATTCATTTTTACCAGATTGAAAAGAATCTGACAATGCTTGTCTTGTGTAAGGAATGCATAGAATATGAGATCAAATTGAAAACGGTGAGCATAAGAACATTAACTAAGAGAAGAGCATGGATGTTGAAAGTCACTTGTATAAGAGCAGCTTCTAAATTGTGTTAACACATGCTCTAATGAATCCTAAATGAAGAGAGATAAAACTTTTACTGTGCAGAAGATGTCAGGAATCTGAATAGTTTAGATGATAGAATAGAAACCCAATAAGAAATTGGATCATATAATGGCTAAATTTTGCAGTAAATAAGGTTAAAAAAGAAAGATATTAGTCTTTGAAGATTTTGGAAAGAGGCAGTAGCAGGAAATTGAATAAAGAATAACGGATATCAGGTTTACCTAAGGATGGTAAAAATCAGCAAATAGAAGGCTTGGCAATGTTTTTGATGTTGTGGGAATGAGAATCATGAATTATTTAGAATTCCAAGACAATATATCAAACAAATGAGTAGATTGCTTAAGAGAAGTAGGAGTGCGTGGGAAATAATTCAAGTGTGCTTATCCTTTTTGACAATGAAACTGAGGATGCAAGAAAGTATCAGGATTTGATGAATAAGAAAACATTAAGATTTAAAAGGATTGGCTGCCTCATCAGGGTCAGCCGTAACGTTTAGTGTGGAGATGGAAAATAAAGAAATTGGGAACACTGGAAAAAATCTAAGCTGTCTCATGGAAGCCAGTTGTAAAGTTTAATCTGAAGAAAGCTAGTAAAATAAATGGAAATATTAGAAGGCTATAATTCCAGTAGGGATAATTGCTGGGACATTGAAAATATTAAGCTATGTTGATATCATATAAATCATTCATTTAATTAATGAGATTGTGCCAGAAAGTATTAACCTAGTCAATGGTATTGGATCATAAGTACGAAAAGAAAGAATATGCTTTAGTAAGAAAAATTTAGAGGTTTTCAGATAATTAAGTTGGCTGAAAGCATTATGGCAAAGCTGGTGGAGGATAAAATAAGCTTAGACAGGATGCCACTTGAATTTGAACTTACTGATGCTATCTCTGGTTAGACTTAGACAAATGTAGTAAATATTTGGTAAAAAGAAAACAACTAACTTCTTTTTGTCAACTTAGAAAATACTTTTGTATGAATGAATTTCATATTCTTTAGCTTAGGTCTGAGAATACACAGTAGGTAATATGCTGTGTTTGAGAAGACCAGTCAAACCAAGTGAAATCATAGTCATGGCCAATGCTGGAGTCACATAACTGGCACTTGTATCAGTGGCATGTAAAAAGCACCTATTACACCCTTGGAGTGGTTGGCATTAGGAAGGGTATACAGCAGTAGAAACGATGCCAAATCAGATTAGAACCTGGTGTAGCCCTTCAGCTTACCAGTTTCAGTCAAACCGTTTAATCCATGCCAGCATGGAAAGCAGATGCTAAATGATGATGATGATGTGGGAGTCAATATACAGTTGTTTGACTTATCAGAAACAGTAGTCAAATATTTCTCTTATTGTAACAGTTTTGGAACTGTTTGAAATAGGGCCATCATACGAATGCTTTTACCATGACCAAGGTGCATTAGTAGATTTGAATCTTTTATTACAAAGTAATAAAACATCAGTTAGATTTGCAGTGCTCCCACACCTTACTGCTGCAATCTGTACCACACCATGGCACTATTCTCAAGTAGATGGACTGAGCCACTGAAAGTTAAATGTCTTTGCCATAGACACATCTCAACGCCATAATATATGCTGCTGATTCATTGCTAGTAGTCCATCACCTGACTGACTTGGCCAGCTGTAACTATCTACATAGAAATTCAAGTATGTCATTTAATATATCACACACAAATATGTACAAGCAAAACAAAACAAATGTTATTAAGTTAAACCAGAACATATGTTTATAATTATTAAGAAATTGAAGAAGTAGCTTTAGACATTAACTTTTCTTTCACTTTCCAAACTGGATACTTTGTACATATTTTAACAGTATGGGAATCAACCATGAGATATCTACAGGATATTGGAAATCAGTATAGGCACAGATGTACGTTTAACAATTTGTGAGTCTATGTGCTGGAGTATTTAAATGTTTACACATATGCAGACAGGCTCACGAGTCGTTAATATACATCCTTATATTTGTACATCTTTATATTGGCATACACACAAATATGCACATACATCCATATACTAATACATGCTCTCCCTCGGAAACACTAATACAGCTAATGCAAAAATATTTAAACAGTAAAATACATTAAAATAAAAACAATGAAATATATATCAGCATAGATGCCTTACATGGTTTAATGAAGGCTAACATTGTATATGTGCATGCATGTGCATTTTTTCTCTGTGTGTGTGTGTGTGTGTGTGTGTGTGTGTGTGTGTGTGTGCGTGCGTGTGTGCGTGAAATGGGAAAAAAAAAGTGGCAGGAAAAAGTACTTCAGGGGAAGATTTTATGGCTAAATGACAAACATGTCATATCAAGGAAGGAAATATACAATGTGTGTGCGTGTGCATGCTTGTGTGTGTGTGTGTGTGTGGAGAAGCAGTAATAAAAGAGATAAGGTATTCAGAATATTTCAGAAGCCCATGAGAACAAGTTAAAGGGTCATCAGTGAAACAGATGTACATATGTCTGTAATAACACAGGGCATGCTTGCACTGAGTGACTCTGAAACTACAAAAAAAAAAACAACTTATAAACATATGAAATTTCAAGCTAACAAATGAGTCTCTATACAGTTGTTCAACTTGCTAGAAATTACAGCCAAATCTCCCTCGAATCAGAACCTATGGCTTTCTTTTAGAAAGGAAGTACATCTTGAGCAATGTTGTCTTATATATATATATATATATTTATATATATATATATATATATATGTATATATACTCTCTCTTTGTTTCAGTCATTTGACTGTGGCCAGGTTGGAGCACCACCTTTAGTCAAGCAAATCGACCCCAGGACTTATTCTTTGTAAGCCTAGTAATTATTCTATTGGTCTCTTGTGCAGAACTGCTAAGTTATGGGGACATAAACACACCAGCATCGGTTGTCAAGCGATGTTGGGGAGACAAACATAGACACACAAACATACATACATATATACATATATTACAGGCTTCTTTCAGTTTCCGCCTACCAAATCCACTCACAAGGCTTTGATCAGCCCGGGGCTATAGAAGAAGACACTTGCCCAAGGTGCCACACAGTGGGACTGAATCTGAAACCATGTGGTTGGTAAGCAAGCTACGTACCACACAGCCACTCCTGTGCCCATATAAGATTTTGTTAAAACTTTTGTCTTAAAACTTTTGTCTTAAAACTTTAGTCGATTTGCTCGACTAAAGGCGGTGCTCCAGCATGGCCCCAGTCAAATGACTGAAACAAGTAAAAGAGTGAAAAGAGTAAAAGAGAGGACCCGCAAGGGTCATATGGACCCCTGTTGAGAACCACTGCACTACATAATGAAAGAGTAATTAAATTTTGACTAAATTCCTCCAAATTTAGGCTAATTTTTGTAATTAATTGAAAAACAGTGCTTCTCATTAGAAATATGTGCCTGAAAGAGTTAAAAGTTATGAGAATAAACTTGAAAATTTTTCCATCAGTATTAATAATAATTTTTAAAAATTGCAGGTAAACAAATCAAAATAGTTCTAATTAACACCAACAGAGCTAATTGTAAAAACTATCATTTGTAACCAAAGCAATTTGAAAACAGGAGTTTGGAAAGTCTAACGCAATTGTACAATAACAGAAGAGCAACTACTTGATAAATTTATTTTATTATATATCGTTGTGTTTTTGTAGCTGTTTAGCCCTAAGTAAGATCTCAATGAGCAGACTTCTATAATCAAAAGCATTCCAGCCGTGATCATCTAAACTTTATTTCAGGCAGTGTATTTAAGATTATGTAATCCAATGTGTTCATAAATTTTTTATGGAAAATGGTATGATATGATTTTAGGGATGTTTAGCAGCCATTACTAGCAAATGGAGCAACCACTTAGAGATTCCCTTATTGACCTGTAATTAGGTATTTTATACCTGAAGGTGTTGCTATCTTTAATACCTAGTGTATCAATTAATTAATATAGTTGTTTAGAAATACAAGAAAGAAAGGCAGAGATTGATAGCAAGGTTTCTAAAGGGAAAAACAAAGACGAGTAGGAGCAATGCTCCAGCATTTGTTATGATTGGGCACCATACATACAATATATATATATATATATATATATATGCAGGTGTAGGAGTGGGTGGGTATGTGGTAAGAAGCTTGATTCCCAACCACATGGTTTTGGGTTCAGTCTCACTGCATGGCACCTTGGGCAAGTGTCTTCTACTATAGCCTCAGGCCAACCAAACCCTTGTGAGTGGATTTGGCAGATGGAAACTGAAAGAAGCCCATCGTGTGTGTGTGTGTGTGTATATATATATATATATATATATATATATATATATATATATATATACACACACACATATATATGCACATATATATATGTGTATATATATATATATATATATATATTTATGTGTGTGACTTTGTGTCTGTGTTTGTCACCCCCATCCCCATATCACTTGACAACCGATGTTGGTGTGTTTATATCCCCAAAACTTAGAAGTTCGGCAAAGGAGACCAATAGAATAAGTACTAGGCTTCCAAAGAATAAGTCTTGGGGTTGATTTCTTCGACTTAAAGGGAGTGCTCCAGCATGGCCACAATCAAATGACTGATACAAGTAAAAGAGTAAGAGTAAAAAGTGTATATGTGTGTGTGTATATGTATATATATATATATATATATATATATATATATATATATGCCTCTATGTATGAGTAGTATGTATGTATGTATGTATGTATTCTTATTGAAATAAAATAAACAGCAGGATATAACAAAGTGCTGCAGACCAAGAAAATACCAAATATCATCATCATCATCATCAACTTTTGAACATCTGTTCATTCATGCTGGTAAGGGTTAAACAGAACTTCCATGTAGCATATTGTAAATCATCACTGTCGTTAGTTATGTTTTCTGTAAGGCCCAGCATCCTGGGATCTAGTTTCATCACTTCCTTTGTTGTCTTCTTCGAAAAACACCCACATCCACATCTGCATGCACCAGCAGTGCAGAGCACTTTTTCTCACCTAGCTCTCTTAACCATTTGCATCACATTAACCTAGCTCTCTCTCATCAACCATTGCATCACATTAATGCAGTTATTTCTATTGCGCACAACAGCTGATGCTTCTCAGCTCTCAGGTGTTCAGGCAAGTATTACACGTACAGCGAATCATTCTCACTACATTTTCCTCCAGATTCTAAGATAATCCACATTCACTTCTACAAAATATTTATACAATATTACCTTCTAAACAAAACATCTCTTTGATCTTTGCCATGTTAAGAAAGGTTGACATGGCTTTTGGCTTGTAGATTATGCTTCCAAATTAGGATCTTTTTCTGAAAAAATCTTCAACACATTGAACTTGAAACCATGTAGTTGTGAAGTAAACTACTTAACTATACAACCATGCTTGCATCCATTTACAACTGATTATTTACTGTACTCTTTAGTAATTGGTATGGTTTGAAGGAGTTTGAAGGCTACTATTTTTACCAGTTTAAGCAGCCACATAGAAGTGGCCTGGTTATTATAGTCTATCTAGGGTTGAAAGCACAGCAAATGAAAGTATATGCAGTATCTGGAGTTGATAGAAATTTTCAAAACAACCACCATAAACTGCAAAAGTGTCCTTATTGTGAGTGAGGTTACACACAAGCAAGAAATACGATATGACAGTGAAACATGGACACTGAATACAATGTTATGAAAGAAGAAGTATGAGATGACAAAAGTGTCGGATGTGAAACATTATTCCACAAGAAAGATTGAGTGCAAGAGAACTGAGAAAGCAAAACTAGGCACTAAAGAGATTGGCCAACAAATATAATGAATGAGAGAGCAATTGATGCATTAGTATGAACATAAAATGTGAATGGATGATATATGATAGGCATTTGGGGTGGGGTTACTTACTTGAGGCAAATGATATTGAAAATAAAACTAGGTAAAATTAACAAGCCCAGTATGAAACTTTCCAAAAGTTGTAACATACATATATCTATATACATACATACATGTATATATATATATATATATATATATATATATATATATATATATATATATACATACATACATACATACATACATATACTACACACATACAGAGTCCAACCCATGCTAATATGAAATATGGATGGTATATGACGATGATGGTGATCTCACACACACATATAGATTTTAATTACTCATTCACAATAATATAGCATATTCAGAGTATGTAACACAAAGAATACACACACATACATGCACAAAACTATTCCAACTTTCAGTTAGTATTTGAAATTCTTTTATCCAAAACTCTCAGTCATTATTTTTTTAAAAAAACTTCTTAAGAGGAATGTAACATACTGAAAACATTAAAAACAACATAATCATGTTTTCTACCTCCATGAACAAAAATGTTTCAAAGTTTTCTGGAAAAAAATCTTTATCTGGACCTTTGATAATATTTTCAATACCATTCTCGAACCCACTTAGCCATTTTGTCTGTGCATATATGCACACACACTTACAGACACAGATATTTGCATATATAGACTTCTAGATCAATGAAGTCAGTCTAAAAGCTTCAATAAACAATTACCAGTCTAAACAATTCTGTTCCACAACATCAAGGTTTTCATCTCAAGAAGAATTGTTCTCTTCCTTATGGTACGACTTATCCTAAAAATACAAGAATATTTCTATAGACAGTTTTTTTTAAGGACAACAATTCTAACATTATTGAGTAGCTTCTCACACACATATACACATATATAAATGAATCTGCAAGTGTACACACTCACATTACATGCATACATGTTGCTGTATACGTAAGTGCTCTTTCCCTCTCTTACAATATACATGCAAGTGTGTAGTCTCTCTTTCCCTCTCGTATAATATACATACATGTGTTGATGACTGCATGTATACATTGTCCACATATAAATTCTATACTGCCTACTAGATACACATCTTACATATGATTATTGAAATTCAGTTACCACAAGAATAATACATCTCCAGACAGCAACTAAAAAAAAAAAAAGTTTTGAAAAATCCCTTTCCATTGTTGTCATCATGAAAAATATTCTGAGCAGAAAATTGATAGGGGAGAATTTCCAAGAATCAAAATGCTTAGAAGTCAACTTGGCAAAGACCAAATAGTAATGAAGATACAAAAAGAAAAAAAAAATTATTGAGAGCTACAATTGCTTGATTTATATGAAGTGACTTAGTATGAACTCAATATTATGAACTCAGTGCAAGGATACAAAAAGTGAAGTGAAATCTCTAATATACTCATTAGAAACCAAGACTTCAGAAGTACTTGATCAGTGGTTCTTAACCTGACCAGCCGTTTGCCCTCACCCTGTGAGTGCTATAGAGGGAATTGGATGTTTTGTGGGTTGTGGTTTTTTAGGGCTTTTTTCTAAGAAATAATATTTAAACCAAGTATGAGACATATTCTAAACACACTTTAGAAAATATTTTTGTTAGGATTAGAATATGAGTAGAACAGTATGTTATCAGTAAGCAGAAAACATGACTAAGAGCCAATAGAACTCAATGTATTTAATCTTCACCCTATCTTAATTTCCATAAAAATTTCACTGAGGGTTGCTAATTCATGCAAATATCTATAAAGTATTACACACAGGATGTGATAGGGTAGGATAATAAATTATGGACGATAGACCACTGTGCAATGGTTAAAATAATCTGCTTTGGCATGGTTAAAATAATCTGCAGAAATGTTTTTTGTTACAAAACATATGAAAGAGGTATTTGTAAACTGCCATTCAATGAAAGGGAGCTGTGAGTTACAAACAGATGAGAACTGTTATTCTACATGTACAGAATGTGACAGGAGAAGAGGAACTAAGAAATGATGTTTCTGAACAACCCAAATTAACTGATAAATGTAGTAAATAGTTTTTGTTACCTAGGTTAGTTTATTAGTCATCTTGTGAAAGTGCATGGCTTAGTGGTTAGGGTATTCAGCTCACAATCATAAGGTTGTGAGTTCGATTCCTGGCAGCACATTGTCCTTGAACAAGACACTTTATTTTCATGCTGCTCCAGTCCACTCAGCTGGCAAAAATGAGTAATACCTGTATTTTAAAGGGCCAGCCATATCACATTCTGTGCCAGGCTGAATCTTTCTGAGAACCATCTTAAAGATACATGTGTCTGTGGAAAGCTCAGCTACATGCACATTAATTTGACAAGCAGGTTATTCTGTTGACCAGATCAACTGGAAGCCTTGTTGTCGTAACCAATAGAGTGCTGTTTACTAGTCATGTGGGTGGATGTAATGCAAGAATAGTAGCTAGAGTATAGACAGGGTAGAAGTGGTTCAAGGCGTTGTAAACTATGTCATCTATCAAAATAATATATGGTTTATTGATGTGATCTGTGTGCAGTCTGTAGCGATGCAAAGAGTACTGTTTTCTATTCTTTGTTATTTCACAGAGAGATTGGGAAAACAGGCAGGATGGCTAAATAAAATATTCTTTGTACACAAATGCCGTTTCTAACCAAATGTTGTGCCTAAGAATTCTCAGGTGTGTTCATGCATCAATTTCCTATGTATTCTATATTTGTTGTGACGGTTGAATGCTGTAGAGATACTGTAGATAATTCCAACAAATTTTTATTCAGTGTGTGTGTGTGTGTGTGTGTTTTATTGTATAATATTTGGTTATAGTGGTGTTCTTTGTTGTTACTGGTAGGAAGGGAGATTGTGGATTTGGCAGATGATACAGAGCTGAGAAAAATAATGATTTACCACTGCAGAACCGTTCAGTCCATATTATGAAAAAAAGAATGGCTGTTGTATGACCGTAAAACATAATCATTATACATGATATGTCTAATAATCTTTGACAATTTCTGTTGGAACCTCACATGACCAACCTAGAAAAAGAAAGGACAGCTGCTTCAAGAAGTATCAATTGCTAATTGTGGCGGGAAAGTCTAGGAGTAGAACCAGGAAGATGTGGGATGAAATGGTGAGAAAGGATCTTCAGCTAAGACATTGGGCCTCACAGAGGAGATGACAAGGGACCAAGATTTCTGGCAGTTTGCTGTGCTTGAGAAGACACGTCAAGCCAAGTAAAGTCATGGTTTTCCATGCATACAGGCATGTCCTCTACATCCCTCTCTCAGCCAATAAATCCTAGCCTTGCAGGCTCATGGGTGTTGGTGCCATGTAGAAGCACTCAATACACACTGTAATGTGATTGGCATTAGGAAAAGCATCCAACTGTAGAAACCATACCAAAACAGACAAATTGGAGTCTGGGCAGCTCTCCAGCTGGCCACCTTCTGTCGAACCATCCAACCCATGCCAGCATGGAGAACAGACGTTAAATGATGATGATGATTTGTAGTTTGCTTAAGAAGACTTACTCTCCGCAATAGAATACTGTGTACATACAAGAAATGGTGTATCTGTGAATCTCATTTACTGGTCTTTCTTGTCTTAGGACTCATAGAGCTGGTTACCCAAATTCCATGGTGTATAAGTGACTGAGATTACAACATTGTCCTTAAATGGAAAACCAGTCCGTTCCAGGGTTACTAATTTACAGCTGAGTGAACCAGAGCAACACAAAGTGTTTTATTCAAGAACACAACACACCACCTGGTGTGGGAGTCAAAAACCATGATCTTGTGGTCATGACTGCAACACTCTAATCACCAGGCTATGCACCTTCACTCTCATTCACTGGACTAAATCAAATTTGAGAAATGCTGTCAGCCTAATAAGTAGCCTTCCTTTACCGCCACCACCACCACCACCACTAACATCACTATCATGGACCTTCCACTGCCATCATCAAATACCTTCCAATCACCAGTCTGCTGAATGTGTACTTTTTCAGACACTTTTTCTACAAAACCCTAGCTCCATGAAATAACAGATTAGAGCTGACTAAAATATAAGTAATCGTGAAAGTAACTCATTTTATCTGATTAACAAGTGACTCCTCTAATTTCATGATTGAGCATAATTGGTACTAGAAACAGCCGTAAGCTGCAAAGATAATTGAAAATAAATAAATAAACCAAGCTAATATAAGGAACTGATGCAAAAAAAAAAAGAAAGAAAAAAGACTGCACCAAAATCAAAGGACTGTAATGGTTGCTCAACATGCTAGAAATAGTAGCCAGATATCTTCCTCACATTACACTTACCATCTTTGAAAGGGACACATTTTAAAATGTGGTCCTGAGGTCTTTGTGTATAGGAAAAAAATGAAGTGGTCACTGCTGGGATACACTTGATCATATGTGTGCACTAATGGGTATCCAGTAAGAAAGTGCATAAAGATTTTTAATAGATTGATAAAAAGTCAGTGAAGAGTAGTTAGATATGAGAAAACTCATGACCGACACAAACAGTTTACTAAAAGAAGTGTGTGGTCTGTGTTACTTAAGGTAATTATAGGAGGAAGTTTAGCTGCTTCACAAAGAAAAGAATGCAAAAAAGTGTATGGACCAAATTGAGTGCTGAAGAATTCCTGGCTTTAAGGATATCACAAGAGGCCTGGTTGGAGGTCCAACCTTCCAGGTTCTTTTACATACTCAGATGTGTGTGTATGCAAATACTTTCTATTTAGCATGTTACATGCACAAGCATATGAGAGGGTGCTGAAAAGTTCCCGGCTTTTGGTAACAGAAAATACAGGAGGACCAGTCAATTATGATTTTATTCAACATATTCCCTCTTAGATTCACACATTTGTTGCTCCATTGGTGCACAGTATTTGGCTAGGTCTTTGGTTTGATAAAACCTTCCTCTCACCAGTCTCAGAAGTCAGTGAAGGGTCCTGAGTGCTGCCTTTTTTCTTGACTAGAAAACAAAGAAAATTATTTGTTGCTATTAGAATGTTGCAAAATTTAATAAAGTCAATTTCCTGAATAGACCAGTGAAGCATCTCAAATGTTGTATCAGTACTATTACAGCAAATGCTTTGTGGAATAAAAAGGAAAAATCCAACTGCCATATTTTTTGAAGTCTGATATAATATCCGATGGTCACTATTGGTTCACAGTATTTTTGTAGCATACATTTTCCTCAATATCTAGATTTCTATCACTTGTTTTGAAGAAGAGGGGAGATAGAAAGACCACTGATGTAAAGATTTGGGGAGAATATAGAGAAAAAAATGTTCCTATAGCAACTGGAAAATGGAAGTAAACTTTTCTCAACATTGTAATTATTTCCAGCATAGACCTTTAGATCAACAACAAAGAAATCATGGATTACACTGGTGCCTCATGCTGCTCTGAATCCTGACAGATAACTATTAGTCTTTGTAAAAGAAATGACTGCACCAAAATAAATAGAAGCAGAGACTGTTTCCTTGTAATCTTCCCTTTGAAAGATTTATAGCATAAAAAAAATTCTTTGACATTCAGTTCCATGTGTAAAGATTGTTGACAATGTCTTTTAGTGATTGTTTCAAGAGCAGTGACTCCATCAACCATAAGAAGGGAATAGAATCAAAAGTTATGCAGTTAAAAGGTTCATTATACTTTTCTTATATCAGATAGCACAGATTTAAGGTGGCGAGCTGGCAGAAACGTTAGCACGCCGGGCGAAATGCTTAGCGGTATTTCGTCTGCCGTTACATTCTGAGTTCAAATTCCGCCGAGGTCGACTTTGCCTTTCATCCTTTTAGGGTCGATAAATTAAGTACCAGTTGCGTACTGGGGTCGATGTAATCGACTTAATTCCTTTGTCTGTCCTTGTTTGTCCCCTCCATGTTTAGCCCCTTGTGGGCAATAAAGAAATAAGATAGCACAGATTTAGTTATCAAAGTTGCTGACTATAAACATCCCCAAACTCCTTTCTCTCTACATGCCTGTTCATAAGTCACTACCTTCTTGGACTTGAAATGCTCATGAAAGAATTAGTTGAGCCTGCACAAAATATATATGTAATATTCAGGCAAGTAATGGGTACACAAACTTTTGCCAAGTCACTGTTTTCATTTTTGACTACAAAATTTATCTGTGCAATGACAAATTTTGTAGATCAATCTGGGCCTTCATTAGTTCTTTTAAATATATACATCAGTAACTCTTTGTAGAATCTCAACATCTTGTACCAATATCCAACAATTAGATTCCTTCTTTGTGCCTTTCTATTAGGCAGCTTTCCTTAACTTTAGCAAATGTTTCACAGCTGAACGTTTCACAGTTGAACGTTTCACAGTTGAACGTTTCACTATTCATTCCAATACAGTATTGTTTCTTGAGTGTATCTAGCCATGATGCATTCTGACTGAAATCCTTCTCTTCATTCCAGACCTTAGAGCAAAACTGATTTCAAAATCTTCCTGAAAAGGGACTCATTTATAAAGATGTTTTACTTTATATTGTTTTTTTAGCTCATGGATTAGAAGAAGACCTATGGTTAATTTGGGCTATTTGAAGTAGCTTTAATCAGATATGTGTGTATGCACATGCATCATCATCATCATTTAACATCTGCTTTCCATGCTAGCATGGGTTGCACGATTTGACTGGGGACTGGCGAACCAGGTGGCTACACCAGACTTCAATCTGATCTGGCAGAGTTTCTACAGCTGGATCCCCTTCCTAACATCAACCACTCCGAGAGTGTAGTGGGTGCTTTTTATGTACCACCAGCATGAGGGCCAGTCCGGCGGTACTAGCAACGGCCATGCCCAAATGGTGTTTTTTACGTGCCACCTGCACAGGAATCAGTCCAGTGTTTTGTTCACATGCCACTGGCACAAGTGCCAGTAAGGTGAAGCTGGAAATGATTAGGCTCAAATGGTGCTTTTTACATGCCACTGGCATGGAAGCAAGACTGCTGCTCTGGCAGTGATCCTGCTCGGATGGTGCTGTTAGCGCTCCACTGGCACGCGTGCCAGTCATCGAATTTGGTTCAGTTTCAATCGATCTCACTTGTCCCAACTTGAAAGAAAGAAAATGGAGAAAGATGGATGTATGAATAATTTATTTGTATGATATAAAGATGTTGAAATTTTTTTTTTTAATAATAATACAAATTATAAGTAGTAAAGCTTAAAAAGAAAATGGGAGATGTGAAAAAACCTACATATATGTTTCAGTTCTATTTTGTATGCATCCTTCCAAGAAACATGTTAACCTTTGTTCTATAAGCTCATAATAACCCTAACCCTGAAGAAGTTCTGCCCCATATATTCTTAGCATATAACCAAATGCTTAGAATTGCAGATTAGCTAGGGGCTAGAACTGAAACATATATGTAGGTTTTTCGCATCTCCCATTTTCTTTCTGAGCTTTACAATTTATAATTTATTTGAATTGTTTTTTTTTTTCTAAATTTCAACATCTTTATATCATACAAATAAATTATTCATACATCCATCTTTCTCCATTTTCTTTCTTTCAATATTAATATGTATTACCACAACAATTCTTAACATATCACAGAGACTTTCTCATTATATGATAGTGATTAACCAATGGAATGTTTTGAGATTATATAATCCCTAATGTGGATCTAACATCCTCAAATTAACTATCTATATATATATATAGTATGTGTAAATGTGCGGTGTATATACATACATGTCTAAATATGTATTTATATACTTGTAATTGTGTGAGCATGTACGAATGTATACATATTGTGCTGGGTTAATCAGGAGTACTACAAATGATATATATCTCTGTTCAATCTATTGCATGATCAGATTATTGGTGACTAAACTAGCAACCTACTGAGCCTGCCTGATGAGGAATGGGATTTTTGGACATCCTGTTTAATGAAAAGCAAAACTTTTCAAAGAGCGGATGAACCCAAGTAAGTCAACAACTATACAGTTGTGCATGTGTGTGTGTGCATGCATTCACACAGATGTGAATTTACAAGTGCATGTAAATTCTTATTTGAAAACTTTGGTGGCTGCTTATTTTTTATTTTTTAATGTTTTTTTTTTTCCAGTTGTTGCCTGTTTAACTGCTTCTAACAGTGTGAGGGTGGCACTCATGTCACATAATGCGTTGTCAAATAAAATTTGTTCTGTTGGTACATTTTGCATACCCGTCTTCTTTTTTTTTTTTCCACTCTCCCAGTGCAAATCAAGATTCAGACATTTTGGAACCACATACAGATGGTGTATCTTTCATTGTGGTGGTTGGGGTATCATACACGCCTGCAGGATATCCTTATTTATATATCTATAAACAGAGCATCTAACAACTGCACAAAGATTTTGAAACCAATACGTTCAATTCTGCCATTTAAGAAACTGATAAGATTCAACCTACTGGTACTGAAGCCTTTGATGAACAATTAATAGTCACACTGCATATAAACTCACATTTAATCACAATGTATTGAGCCCTTCCTTGTAGGAATAATGTTCTTAACCCTTTAGTATTCAGATTACTCTATCAAATGTAATGCTTATTTATTACCTCTGACTTAGCAAAGGCGGAAGTATTGTTTTCATTCATGTTTGTTTGTTTGTCCATGGACATGACATCTCAAGAACCGCTGGATGGATTCAAATGAAACTTTCAGGGATGTTTGGCCTCATTACTGGCACAAACTGATGAGAATTTGGGATCGATCCAATTCCAGACAAGGATTCTGGATTATTTTTCCATTTTTTTTTTTTTACTTAATTTTTGAGAGTGGTCAGGTTCATTTTTAGTATTCTCATTTGTTGCCTTGGTGAAGGTTTGCGCTCTCTGGGTGCTCTTGTTCTCATTGTTTTGAATTAATCATACCATATCTATTAGCTTTGAGATTTAGATGATGTCATTGTATATTTTTAGAATGACATTGTAGGGTAGGTGTGAGAGGCCAGATCTGGTCAGCTTGAACATAAAACAGGTTGAGTATTTGGGCCAGATGAGGCCTGTTTGAATACTAAAGGGTAAACCACTTGATTATGGCAGTCATACCATCAATCTAGAAGGCACATGACTGTGATTAGAGTGCCAAGCTTGCAATCGTAAGGATATGAGTTCAATTCCTAGACTTGGCTGTGCGTTGTATTCCTGAGCAAGACCCCTAATTTCATCTTGCTCCAGTTCATTTAGCTGTAGAAATGAGTTGTGATGTCACTGGTGCCAAGTTGTATCAGCCTTTGCCCTTCCTTCCCTTGAATAACATTGGTGGTGTGGAGAGGAGAGAGTGGTATGCATGGGTGACCGCTGACCTTCCTCAAACAACCTTGCCTTGACTTGTACTTTGGAGGGGAACTTTCTAGGTACAAAACCATGATCACTTGTGACAAAAGGGGGTTCTCCTCAACCATCTATCTATATGCATATATACAAAATAACATACCTCATCACCACCATAATTATCTTTTTTTGCCAATTACTCCCACCTATTAAATAATGTAGGATTGCCACATATCTTCTTTATAACAAGACACCTCTACCTGTCCATCTCACATACTTTAGCCTCTCAAAGCCTGGCATAATACCACCACCCT
This sequence comes from Octopus bimaculoides, assembly GCF_046866305.1. Taxonomy (NCBI): domain Eukaryota; kingdom Metazoa; phylum Mollusca; class Cephalopoda; order Octopoda; family Octopodidae; genus Octopus; species Octopus bimaculoides. Next base: position 88,592,176 of record NC_142933.1, read on the forward strand.
TTGAACATCAACCTTTTTTTGTCTTGCAATTTACTTGGCAACCTTACTAGTGCCAGAAAAAAAAAAAAGAACCCAGAACACTCTGTAAAATGACAGGTATAACAAAAGGCATCCAACCATAGATACCATGCTAAAACAGACAGAGCTCAGTGCAGTACAGTGCTTTGTTGGATCCTGTGAAACTGTCTAACCCATGCTTGCATGGAAGATGGAGGTTAAATGATTATATGTCACCATTTTGAAAGAACACTTTTTCATGCTTATATGAGACAGACAAAATGTATTGAAGTAGATTTTCTATGACTGGATGCATTTTTTTGTCTGCAATTGTCACTCATTTCCAAGCAAGATAATATTTCTCCCTGGCTGGACACATTTTCACAAAAGATTAGAAACAAGAAAATAACACTGCTTGTATGATGGTGAAGCTCATTTACAATTGTTGTGCAATGTCAAGACGAGGGAACACTAACAAACATGCAATCAGCTTCTTTCAGTTTTTGATTACCAAATCTACTGGCAGTCAGGTGTTTGTGTGTGTGCATATGTATGTAATTAATAATTCTTAATTTTAAGAAAATCTTTTTTTAATATTCATATATCAAGAAATTTTTCTAAAAAATTTATATACGGGTGTCTTGGTGGTCTCGTGGGTAGAGACATAATTAGACAGCCACATTGAACATCCTGGGCAGGGTTCAATCCTACCCAGGGCCTGCATTAAGGGGTCTTACTAAAATTTTTCACGGTGGTGCTCCAGCATGACCACAGCCACTTGGCTGAAACGAATAAATAAATAAATAAAAATGTGTGTGGGTGTGTATACACACATCAGTCCCTCTGCAGGACGCCTTGAGCGAGCATCATTTACTATAGCCTCAAGCCAAGCAAAGCCTTGTGAGTGGATTTGGTAGACGGAAACTGGAAAAAGATATATAGTTGACAACCGGTGTTGGTGTGTTTATGTAACCTATCTGTTAGGCAAAATAGATCGATAGAATAAATACCAAACTAAAAAAAATTGAAGTACTGGGATCGATTCATTCGAATAAAAATTCTTCAAGGTGGTACCCCAGCATGACTGAAACAAGTAAAAGATAAAAGATATAACTACACACGCACGCACACACACACACTAACGTATTTCCTCGTTATTAGTTAACTTATAGTATCTATTCTAATGTTAATTCTAGTACCAAGTTTCTGAAGTTTAGTTTTTATGTATTCATTGCTTGGCGGAGGAAAAGAATACGTACACAACCCGTTTTCGGCGTAACAAAAACCCTAACCCCAACTCCAAACATATTCTTCACATTCGCCCATCACTTTTAACCGAGTTTGCGATCCGGTTTCGATTTCTAAATGGAACCGTTTCACGTCAATACTGCCGAAAAGATCCGCTAAAGATATGTCTAAAGCTAAATATAGAGAACAAACAATAAATATAAATAAATAGTTACCCTAACTCTTTCCTATTACTTTCATTTTTCCTAAAACGATAGGTGCAAATATGATATAAAGGTGTTTAAAAAGATTTTGAAACGATGTACAACTCTTAAATGTTACCGAGCAAAGTTTTTCATTGTTTAAAGTAAACTCTTAACTTTAAAAACAACAAAATCCTGAAAATAAGTATTTACAAGTTATTCCTGAAACAAATAACAAATTTAAAGAAGGCAAGGGGGGAAAATCAGCAGAAATTCTATTAACAAATAAACTTTTTGGTAATTCCGTATATACATTAACAAAGAAACTATTATTATAATATCATTTCTTTTGTTTTTTATAACATTAAATTACTGAGTATCACATTGAATGGAATTAAAAGTTGTCGTCTGTTGTATTTCTCCGTATGTCAACTCATTTCATACATATCTATTAAGAGAATGAAAGAAAAATTGAAGAGAAAAAGTGAAGAAAGACAAAATCTGAAAGAAAGAGTGAAATAAGAAAAAAAATTAATGAAATATATTTTAGTTGGTTCAATAAATGTGCTTACCTATTATGAGCCTCGGAAAGGTAATCCAACAGAAACAGCAGGCAGACGACCACCAAAACAGGGTGGCGAAACGACATCTCTGCGATGTTGAAGTTGGTAATGGTCAAATATTTGACTGAAATGGACCGGGACTTCTCCCCTCTTCACTTTCGTTTTGTTTGTTTGTTTGTTATAGTCGCCCCAGTTGTAGTTATTTAGTCTACAGAAGATCAACAAGGACGGCGGTCGACCAAACCGACTGAACTAAGAAGACAACTCTAAGCTCCGCCAAATAAACAAGTGAAGCTTTTATAAAACACGAGGCAGACAAAAAGGAAGAACTGAGTGGAAGGATTGAAAAATATGATTGGATGGATTATCTTCTACCAACTGTTTGCACTACAACTGTCAGATTTTGTTCTCTTCGCCGTGAAAGAAAACAATATGAAATAAATTAAAGTGATGGGAAGTTGACTTAAATATGCGAGGAGAGAGAGAGAGTAGCGCTGATGTTCAGAATTCTATCAGCAGTAACTTTTTATGGCGAAGTGGTGGTGCTGAGGGTGTACTTGATGTGTGCGTGTGTGTCATTTATTGTTAGTGGTGTAATGTTATTTTTGTGATTGTTACTACTGCTGATGCTGAGCGCGAGGGTGAGCGAGCGCTGTAAGGGGAGTCGAGTTCGCTGACTCGGTTTCAATTCTCGGCTGTGGCGACTAAACTTTACTTATGTCTATGATATACTTGAGAAAGGCTTGAAAGTCTCACATTCAAATTTCCCTCCTTAGAAATCTGGAGTATTTGGAAATTAATTGATGTTGGTAAATGAGAGGGAGCGGGGTGATATTTGTTGAAAATGGATGGGGGGATGGTTGTTAGTGGAGATGTAAATAGTGTTGAAACAGATACTGTTATGTGACTCAAGCCAAATCAATTCTGCAGATCTATGACCAAAAGCATTTCCCCTATAACTATCTTATATTTATTTTTAAAGATACAAAAATTCTAGAGAATCCAAAATATTCTTCGCTTAAGGTGATGGAGGTTGATTTGGGAGAGATTTGGTTGCTATTTCTAAAAGACCGCGTGACCACATTGAGTTTCTTTCCCTGGTCGATTTTGGAGGAATGGAAATCAAAACTGACCCTGGAAAAAACGTAACTCAGAAAGCAGGGGAGCAAAAGAAATATTGTAAAACATGTAGTTCGATGTTGTAATGCAACCTTTTCCAAATTTTTGTTAGTCCAGCATCTCTTTGATGACAGATGAATTAACTAGGAGCCCTATTTAATTGGTAGTGAAAGACAGGTGAAGTCTAATTTGGATTTTTCCACGTATATTTCTAGCACGCCTTGGAATTTTAGCACCTCACGTTGGATATCATTACTGTAGCATTTCTAACATTTCTGTTAGGTGCTATTATGCTGTTGTTGTTTAACCCGGGTCAGCTCTGGTCCGACAGACCTGTGACCAAAGACATTCTTTTTTTTTTTTTCCTTTTCGGTTACAGTATATCCTAAATTACACTATTAAATGTTTCTTTCTTATTTGGGTGTTATTTTAGATAAATTTAGCTTCTATTTCTAGCAGAACGTGCAACAACATAAAGGACTCCCTGTTGTTTGTAATAACGTAAGGTGGAGGGAAGCATCGACAGATATATTCTGAATTCAAATTCAGCTGGGGTCACAATAAAATACCAAACAAGTATTGAGCATGACTTGGTCGATTGTTCTTTTCTCCAGAAATGAAAATGACTCTCAACCAATGATAGGGGTCATTATTTTAATAATGTATATTGGACAGCAGAATTAGTAGAGTGCTAACCAAAAGAGTTTTTAACATTCCTTTATGCCCCATTATGTTGCCAAATCTTGATGAATTTGGTTGTCATTCATCTTTCTGGGATTGCTAAAATAGTTAAGTACCAGTCAAATACTGAAGCTGACAGGGTTCATATATATATATATATATATATATATATATATATATATATATATATATATATATATATATATACATACACACAGGGTGGCCCAAAAGTAGGTTTACAGTTATCATGTCGGCACTTTAAATTTCTTTTCAAATATTTTATTACATTAAATTTCTTTCTTAGAAACTGAAAACAGAGCTTGACAAAATTAACTAAATTAACACAGAATAATGGTTTCATATTTTTGTATAATTAAGATCTAAACGGCTAATATATGAATGTGAAAGAGATAGTTGAATAAAGGTAAACCTACTTTTGGGCCACCCTGTATATGTATATATATAAAGAGAGAAACATAAAAATGACTTGGGCTAAACAACTGCTTGCTTTTTATAATGTTTCAGAAACAATTTATATATTCTTGGTAGAGCCATTTTTTATCAACTTGAACTTTCCTTTCAATGGGCCAAAAATTTGCTTAATTTTACAGTATAACCTTTCAATTAAATAGAAAGCTTTTAAATTCATTTTGATTTTTATTATATTTCTATTTGGATATTTTCTTGAAGTTCATTTATAATTTTAATATTACATTTTGTGGCATTTTTAAATGTCTGAAAATTCTTGTTAGGATTTAGAATAGGCTCCACTAAATTTGTTTCATATTTGATTACTTAAATTTCCTTCATCAATAAAATTATGAATATTCAAAATCGGATGCTGAAATTCTTTTGTTTGTATTTATTCATTTTTGCTTTTACACCTTAGCAATAGTAATGAAATCTTGTCCAAACCAATTTAACTGTTTGAAGATGAAAACAGATATATTTTAGATGTCAGTTCTGTAACAACAAGAGGCTTAAAAAGATGGGATGGCCAAAGCACTGGAATAACAGTGGAACAACAGAAAACTTGATATCAATCAGCTCACACAGATCAATATCCCAGATGTGTACAGAACTCAACAAGATAAAAGCCTGGAATATATATATATATATATATATATATATATATATATATATATATATATGAATAGACATGGTTCCAGGTTCAGTCCCACTGCGTGGCACCTTGGGCAAGTGTCTTCTACTATAGCCTCGGGCCGACCAAACCCTTGTGAGTGGATTTGGTAGACGGAAACTGAAAGAAGCCCCTCATATATATGTATATATATATACATATATATATATATATATATATATATATATATATATATATATATATATATATGGGCGACCAAGTTAGTAGTGGGGGTGGGTGCGCTGAAAGTGTAGCTGCTAGAATAAGAATAGCCTGGGCAAAGTTTAGAGAGCTCTTACCCCTGCTGGCGACAAAGGGACTCTCACTCAGAGTAAAAGGCAGATTGTATGACGCATGCGTACGAACAACCATGCTACATGGCAGTGAAACATGGGCTGTAACTGCTGAGGACATACGTAAGCTCGCAAGGAATGAAGCCAGTATGCTCCGTTGGATGTGTAATGTCAATGTGAATACCCGTCAGAGTGTAAGTATCTTGAGAGAAAAGCTGAACATTAGAAGCATCAGTTGTGGCGTGCAAGAGAGACGATTGCGCTGGTATGGACATGTGGTGAGAATGGAGGAGGATAGCTGCATGAAAAAGTGCCACACCCTAACAGTTGAGGGAACCCATGGAAGAGGTAGGCCCAGGAAGACCTGGGCTGAGGTGGTGAGGCAAGACCTTCGTACATTGGGCCTCACCGAGGCGATGACTACTGACCGAGACCTTTGGAAATGTGCTGTGCATGAGAAGACCCGGCAAGCTAAGTAAGATTGTTGCCAGTGCCCCTGGACTGGTTCTTGTGCGGGTGGCACATGAGATGTACCATTTTGAGCGTGGCCGTTGCCAGTACCGCCTGACTGGCTCCTGTAGGATTTTCGAGCGAGATCGTTGCCAGTGCCCCTGGACTGACTTGTGCGGGTGGCACATAAAAGACACCATTTCGAGCGTGGCCGTTTTCGTGCGGGTGACACGTAAAAGCACCCACTACACTCTCTGAGTGGTTGGCGTTAGGAAGGGCATCCAGCTGTAGAAACTCTGCCAAATCAGACTGGAGCCTGGTGTTGCCATCCGGTTTCACCAGTCCTCAGTCAAATCGTCCAACCCATGCTAGCATGGAAAGCGGACGTTAAACGATGATGATGATGATGTGTGTTTGTGTGTCTGTGTTTGTCCCCCCCCCCCCTCATCACTTGACAACCGATGCTGGTGTGTTTACGTCCCCGTAACTTAGCGGTTCGGCAAAAAAGAGACCGATAGAATAAGTACTAGGCTTACAAAGAATAAGTCCTGGGGTCGATTTTCTCGACTAAAGGCGGTGCTCCAGCATGGCCACAGTCAAATGACTGAAACAAATAAAATTGTAAGAGAGTAAAAGAGACACTGTCAATCTGTTATTATTTATTTGTTATTCACCCTACTCAGAACCTGCTCCTTGAGTAGAACCAAAGTATGTTATGGACCGTACATTTAGTACAAAAAGCATTTCTTGATTAGCTTCAGGACTATTAAAATACTCAGTTGGGTTCAGTTAATCATAGACATAACCTGAAAATCTTTCTGCCCTGTATTTTGGTACCCACATATGTATTCCTCTATCTTTGTTGTGTACACATTTTGCCTTTCGACCTGATCTGATACCTTACCATTTAAGTGCCTGATACCCTTGAATCCTGATCTATTATATATAAGAAATAATTAAGACTCAGTTGAATAAGGTACTTAAATTGATGTACAACACCAGTCTGGTATTATCCACAAGGCTCAAAGCAAATAGTAACTGAAGATGGCGCTGTATTTCAAATTGATGTAAGGCTTGCATTTTTTTATTAAATGGAGCCGCCTGAAACGGCTGTAATGCACTAATACCTTGACATCCTTGTTACTTATTTGCTATATATATAGAAAGAGAGAGATAACATGTCAAACATATGTTTTCCTGGAGTTAGGTGGACATGTATCGTGCAATGCCCAACCCCAGATTCCCTAAATAGATTTTCTTTGGCAAACTAGCAGTTGGTTTTTGTTCACATGGTAGATCAAAGAGGAGATATAAAGACATTCTCAAGACAATCTTGAAAAAGTGTAACTTAGGATGGTCTACTTCAGAACATCTTGCTCAAGATCACTTTCTGTGACATAGTGCTGATTATTATTATTATTATTATTATTGTTCAGTAGTTTTATTTTTATAACGTGCTTTCACTTTATTATTATTATTATTATTATTATTATTATTACTATTATTATTATTATTATTATTATTATTATTATTATTATTATTATTATTATTAATAACATGGCTAGCTGGCAGAATCATTAGCACACCGAGTGAAACGCTTACTGGTATTTCATCTGTTTTCATGTTCTGAGTTCAAATTTCACCACAGTTAACATTACCTTTCATCCTTTCGGGGTCAATAAATTAAGTACCAGTGAAACACTGGGGTCAGTGTAAATTGACTAGTCCCCTCCCCACAAATTTGAGGCCTTGTGCCTCCAGTAGAAAGGATTATTGTTGTTATTATCATTATCATTATTATTATTATTATTATTATTATTATTATTATTATTAATACCGTGGCTAGCTGGCAGAATCATTAGCACGCCAGGCAAAATGCTTACTGGTATTTCATCTGTTTTCATGTTCTGAGTTCAAATTCAGCCGAGGTCAACTTTGCTTTTCATCCTTTTGGGGTTAATAAAATAAGTACCAGTTGAATATGGAGGTTGGTGTAATCGACTATCCCCTCCCCACCTACCTCATCCCCCACTGCAAAAAAATTCAGGCCTTGTACCTATAGTCGAAAGGATTATTATTATCATTATTATTATTATTATTATTATTATTATTATTATTATTATTATTATTATTATTATTATTAAGGCTGGTGAGCTGGCAGAATTGCTAGTTTTCCAGACTAAATGCTTAGTAGCATTTCAGCCATGCCTGTGTCTATGATATTTGAGTGATTCAACTGTTATTTCTAGCAGATCAAGTAACTTCATTGAAACTCCATCATTGGTTCATCTGTTAGAGAAAACCTATAATGAGATACAGTTTTTTTAAACCACTCCATTTCTATTCTCCTTCCTCTTAAATATGAAGGATATATTTCAAAACTGTAATTGTGATTATGATAAAAGCATTTTGAGATTAAAAAAGTAAATAACATTAATAATTGCTGTAAGAATAACCAGGAAAGAATGCACCTCCTAATTGAAGTACCAATCCTAATATATGATAATGTGTTTTTCATAGAGATAGAGAAATTATCCTAATATAAAGATCTAGAAATAGATATAACTTGGATGCGTGTAGAGGGTGATGAAAGCAGAAACAATCTCAATAATAATTGTTACTTTGGGAACAAAGACAAATACATAACCAAAACCACAAGGCTTAGGAATATGGGTAACATATGAAAAATAGCACCAACAGGTATTACACATAAATTGCATAGAGTACTTTCAATACAGTAGAAACAACAAAACCAAAACAAACAAAAAAACTGTACATATCTAAGGCATACAGAACTGAGCTTAGCAGAGTAGAGAAAGAACTATGCAATAAAAGTAAGACTACTGAATTATAATAATAATAGTAATTTTTTCTACAATAGATACAAATTTTGTGGGATGTGAGTAAGTTGATTTCATTGACCCCAGTGTTTGACTGGTACTTATTTTATCAACCCACAAAAGGATAAATGATGAAGTCGACCTCACTAGAATTTGAACTCAAATGCAGAATTGACAACACATGAAAAGGTGATCAGTGCAGATTGTGCAGTGATAAAAGTGTAAGCATCTGGCATATTGTGAATGAGTGCACAAAGTCTACCCCCCACCGCCCCCCCCCAATATATATATATATATATATATATATATATATATATATATATATATATATATATATATATATAAGAAATAATTAAGATTCAGCTGAATTAGGTATTTAAGTTGAGGCACCAAGTCAGTCTGGTATTACCTGCACAGCTTGAAGTAAAGTGAATAAAAAGCAAATAAGTAACAAGGATGTCAAGGTATTGGTGCATTACAGCTGTTTTGGGCATTGTTCGATTAAATGGAGCCACCTGAAACGGCCGTAATGCACTAATACCTTGACATACTTGTTACTTATTTGCTTTATTTATATATATATATATATATATATATATATATATATATATATATATATATATATATATATATATATATATATATATATATAGGAAGACATGATAGTATCACAACAATAATTCATTGAGAGTTGTGCAACAAGTATAGGTTGGATAGAATAAGACACTGGAGACAGTACAAAGGTGGGACACACAGGAAAACAACATGCAAGACATGACAGGGGGTTTACATCATGTATGGATGATACACAGATATTGTATTTTAGTGTTTGAAATGTATCCATCAAAGATATAGGAAAAGAGAAATAAAACTTTAATGAAATGACAATGTTAAAATGGTTATACTGTTAACTGCCACACCATCACCAGAAAATGAAATGAGTAATTATCCTAATGCTGCTGCTGCTGATGATGATGATGATGACAATGATGATGATGGTGATGGTGATGGTGGTGATGGTGATGATGACGATGATTAGAATAGTGATGAATTTTTTCATTATATTAAAGGGAGTTGTTTATTAAATTAAACTTTCAATTTTATTGTCAGTCCTACTTTATTTTTTTATATTCAAAAACAAAATAATTTCATAAGAATGTTTTATATTTTTTTACCTTTTTTCTATATCTTTTCGTTAAAAATTTTTTTCATTATTATTGTTTCATACTATTTATTATATTTTCTTCTAAAATACTGATCATTTCCCAATCCTAACTTCTATCTTGAACTGTTTTTAGCAATTTGATAAACAAACAAATGTATTATAATTAATAAAATTAGAATATTACCTTTGATTGCTTTCTTTTCATTTAGCCACACCTATCTTTATTGCTTTTCTTTTACTTATTTCTTTATATATTTTTCCATTATTTCTTTTGGCATTATTTTTTATAATTCTTTCTTAATTTTCTTCAATCTTATCTATAACAATTCATATGCACACCACAAAAACATATATAAGTATATGTATGTGTGTGTGTGTGTGTGCGTGTCTGTGTGTCTGTGTGTGTGCATGTGTGTATGTGTGTGTGTACTATGTATTAGAATAAAATAGCTTGAATGAAGAATTATATGCTGTTACAGTAGATAAAGATTTGATAAGGTTGAAACAAGGCAAAATGAAAAACAAAGTGAACTACAAATATGAAGACAGAACAACAGTTGAAGTTTTACCTTGTATTTTGATATTCTGGACATGTGGAGAAATGTGAGATGGAATAAATTATTGCTCAGATATGTAAAAGAGGGTAGTAGTTTGCACTGACTGATGTTATAATAACCATTGTGCTTCATGTAATTATTTTCTGTTGACCCCAGCTTGTTAATAAGGCTGGTCTCCTTGATTTGAAGGTTGCCTATATTACATTTAGTGGTCCTGATGGATACTGTAAAGTCCTGGATCTGGCACTTCTGCAGGTGTTTATGGATTAAAATATTTGTTTGCATATATTCCTTGATGTGAAAATGCAGTTTTCTGGTGGTGTTTCATGTATAAGATGCACTCCAGTGCTGTAGACTACATTATGTACACTGCAGGCCCTCAAACACATATGTATGTATGTATGTATCTATCTATCTGTCTATCTATCTATCTATCTATCTATCTATCTATCTATCTATCTATCTATCTATCTATCTATCTATATATATATATATATATATATATACTCTTTACTCTTTACTCTTTTACTTGTTTCAGTCATTTGACTGTGGCCATGCTGGAGCACCGCCTTTAGTCAAGCAAATCGACCCCAGGGCTTATTCTTTGTAAGCCTAGTACTTATTCTATCGGTCCCTTTTGCCGAACCGCTAAGTTACGGGGATGTAAAGACACTAGCATCGGTTGTCAAGCGATGTTGGGGGGACAAACACAGACACACAAACATACATGCAAACATATATATCTATCTATCTATATATATATATATATATATATATATATATATACATACAGGCTTCTTTCAGTTTCCGTCTACCAAATCCACTCACAAGGTTTTGGTCGGCCTAAGGCTATAGTAGAAGACACTTACCTAAGGTGCCACACAGTGGGACTGAACCCGGAACCATGTGGTTCGTAAGCAAGCTACCTACCACACAGCCATTCCTACACCTACACCTATATATATATATATATATATATGCATATAAACACACATACACACAAATGTTTTCACAAAGGCTGATGTGCACAGATATGCATAAAATATTTTCCTTCAAACCAATTCCCTCTAATTCTTTAATAAACATTCTTTTAGACTACATTAACAAAGATTGCATTTGAAATTCTTTTCTTCTAATCATTTGGCTTCATTTGCTCTGCTACTGCACCAGATGTTTCTGTCACTGGCGCAATCCTTTAACTCCTTCAAGAACACTACTAGCAGCAAGTGTGTGTGTGTGTGTGTGTGTGTGTGTGCGCGCGCGCATGTGTGTACATATATATATATATATATATATAATACAATAACTATATGATAATATGTCATAATGATATATGTACTCCAATTTAAAGAGACATTTTTTATATAAACACATCTGTATATATATATATATGTGTGTGTATATATATATACATATATATATATATATATATATATATACATATGCACACACACATATATATACACACACACATAATACACACATATATATGTACATATATATATGTACAGTTGGTAGTGTACAACACATGCGCCCATGGAGATAGTACTCAGGTGAAGATAACAGGAAATGATGATGAAAATAAAACAGCCTCAATTTATGCACTTCCATGCTTTTGAATATTACTCATCTCTCAGCCAAAGCCTTCTAAAATCTATCTACTTCAGAAGAGCATACATGGATTTTATACAGAATGATGCAGGCGTGGGTGTACGGTTAAAAAAACTCCTTCCCAACCACGTTGTTGTGAGTTCAGTCCCATAGCATGGCTCCCTGGGCAAGTATTTTCTACTAAAACCCTGGGTCAAACTAAGCTTTGTGAGTGAATATGGTAGACAGAAACTTAAAGAAACCTGCCATGTGTGTGTGTGTGTGTGTGTGTGTGTCTGCATGTGTGTTTGTCTATATGTGTGTGGTGTGTGTATTTGTATACACACACATACATGTATACATACATGCACACATGCTCACACACACATGCACATATATACATATATATCTGTATGTGTCTGTGTTGGTGTTTATGTATGTATATGGAGCAATGGCAAATATATTGTTCTGTAATGTTTTAATCTTCCGTAGAATCAAACTTTACTCTACAGTCTAATGCCACACTGCTGACCAGAAGGACTAATAAATTGAATCTTGATACCATTTCCTTCGTTGGGTGCAAATTCAATTTTTATGAAATCATCTACAGTCATTTTTTTAACAAGGGGCCTTCAATATTTATGTAGCTTGAGGCTTCACCTTCTTTTTTAAAACAATAGTATATGATATGAATGAGATTTGACTACTATTTTCAGCAGGTTGAGTAAGCACTTAGAGGCCCCTAAGTTAACTTGTGAGTGTTGGTTATTTAATTTATGCTAATCAAGAGCAAAAAACATCAATAATTATTGTATATTTGAGAAGGGTCATTTTGCCAATATGGTTTTTGAGGATCTTTTCGTCCTTCTATATTCTGATTACAAATTTTTCTATGGCCAACATTGATTTTTAAACCCTTGAGGCTAATAAAATAAGTACCAGGCACATATAAACAATTCTATCCACTTCTATCTAGAGACATGTGATCTTGCACCAAGGTAGGATATTAGTAATACAGAGAATCTGGTTATATTGACTATGCACTGTATTTCATATAAAATCGTTTATAAAGTTACTTTGTTTAAAACAAAATTTGTTGAGGTTACAGATGATCTGAACTTGGAAAAGTCTTATAGATTTTTATTTCAGATAGTAGCAATTAAAAGATTAAATCTTCACTAAAAATTTTCCTCTCTAATTAAAAAAAAAAATGATATATGAAAAAAAAAAAATAATAAAATCTTTCTTTTATTGTTTGAATCTGAGAAATAAAAATTGTATTTCTGTCATTCCATTCTCATTTCTGCTGATTTTAAATGTAATGTCAGTTTTACATTCTATTTAATTTTCTGTAAGACATTTAAACAATTTCTAATTTATACACTCATTGCATTTAAACAAATATCACTGTCCTCATTGTCTTCATGCTTTCTTTCCTCTTCTTCCTCCTCCTCCTCCTCTTCCGCCTCCATCTCCACTCCACCTCCTCCTCCTCTTGCTTGATATTATCATTCTTATCATCACTAGTACTACTACTACCACCACCTGCACCTCCGCCACCACCACCATCATCTTAACTCCCACTGACACCACCACAATCCTAGATATCACCAGCATCACTACCATCATCATTACCCACCACCACCACCACCACCACACCACCACCAGTATCACAACTAATACTACAACCACTTAACCCGTTACCACTAAAATAACCGCTTTCATCACATCACTTACAACATTATCATCACTACTACTACTGTTATAGCTTTCCTGCTCCTCCTCCCCTTCCAAAGCATCATCATCTCACTTTCAGATGATGGCAATCATCATGAATAATGGAATAAATTGTCCTGATATTGACTTTTTGTTTAATATAACAGAAAAGTGAACTGGCCAAGTAAAATGTGGTACAGCTTTACTACAAGTCTACAAATATTGAGCTCAAATCCATTGTATTTTGTCATGCAAGCTCCTGTTAGGGTTTCCCATGCTGGACAAGTCAAAGAACAGAGGTCATTCTAATATGGACCACCTCTTCCCAGAGATAATAATGGATTTACATAGGGACATCACCCTTATCTAGAAAAAAAAACAATGTTACAGAAGCCTCAATGCCAACACAATACCAATAAGATCTGGGAGAGAAGGGCTTTCCTGCTGGGAAAGACAGCCCAGAGTCAAGAACAGAGAAAAATCATCAATGACCTATGCTCCATAAGGGATAAAGGGCTTCAGTAGTTAGTAAAAGTTATTCAAAATTAGGGAGTGTGAGATACAATTCTGTTTCTTTGATATGTAAAGTAATTGGTCCTTATTGCAAGATGCTCACAAGATCACTATTCATATATTCAGAATCTGTCTGAAAAGAGGGGTTTAGATTGGGTGTGAATGAGGGTTGTATTTGGAAGATTAAAGGGAATTGAAGTCTATTTGATATTATCTGTATAAGAGCATCTGTTGTTGGAAAAGACAATAAGCAGGATATTAAGGTACAGAATAAAGAGCGTGAGAGAAATTACTGAACCCATGGACACACCAGATGGGGTTTTATTCAGAGGCTGATCCTTCATTTACAAATTGTTTTAAAGGTAGAATAAATTATTGGCTTCTAAGTGCATCTTGGAGACATTTACATTGTTTTGTGTACATATTTGATTTATGTATGTATGTAGATGTATATCTAGCTGTCTGTCTGTCTATCTGTCTATCTGACTGTTTGTCCATTCATCCGTTTGTCCATCTGTTTGTCAACCCATCCATCCATCCATATATATATATATATATATATATATATATATATATGCTCACGCGCGCGTGTGTGTGTGTGTATAAAGGCAAAAACATGACTATGTGATAAGACTAAATGCCTCAATTATAACAAGCAACTTTCACTATATCTTAGAAAAGAGGGATACACTGGAATGCTGTAGCCCTGAAAACATTACAAAAGACATTGTGGTCTTTTTTTGAATTCTTTTCATATGTTTGCTCAATGGGGCTGATCTGGGGCTTAGCAAAAACAAGAATACTCGCTATTTGATTCATAACCTACCACTTTAGAAATATTTTTTCCAGAGGCTCAGTACAATATTTATGATTCAAACTATATTCCTGTTGAGTTGAGTCCTTGGTTATGAACAACTCTTATTTGTATCAGTTTATTCAAATGTTTCTATTCATACTTCATTGCAACAGACAAAGTTAAGTGATTCAGAAGTTCTTTCTGCATTCACAAGGTTCTGGGTTTGATCCTACATTGTGTCTTTTGCCAGAACTTTGGGATGACCCAAACCTAGGGGAGACAGAAACTTATGTGGAGGGCTTATTGGATAGACTGACCTGTAATTCAAAAAGCCAACCTTGTCATGCACTGAATTACATTGATTCTGCTTGTAGATTAATACATGAGGTGCACAAATGTCAGTGGAATATCCAGCCATTCATATAATCAATCAATGAACAAGCAATCAAGTTGATGGAACAACTGAAAGGCTCATGGTCGAAACCAATGAAATATCTATTTATTCCAGGTTCACAGTTGAGTGTTTTAACAATAGGAAGGGTTTATCCATCTGTAAAAGCAATTGCTCCAATAAAAAGCCATCCCACCCATAGAAACTGGAAAATAAATAAGTAAATGATGTGAAGTTGTAAACAGAAAAACAGATGAAACAAAAAAAAAAAACCAAAACAACCCAACCATATATATACATATACATATACATACATATATACATACATACATGCACACATACATGCGCGCACACACATACACAACCATATGTGTATGTATGTATGTGTGTGTGTGTGTATGTGTGTGTGTATGTGTGTATGTATGTATGTATGTATGTATGTATGTATGTATGTATGCGTGTGTGTGTATGTATGTATGCATGTATGTATGTATGTATGTATGTATGTATGTATTATGTATGTAAGACATATTCGCAGTAACACGCAACACAGCATTTCCTACAATCTGCAGATATGCAGATATTAAAAAGAAAAAAAAAAAAAAAATGTCGTTTCATAAGGTTACTTCTGTGAAATTTTAACACTTCAAGCAATGTTTGATCAATCCAATTTCTTTTGAGGATATATGGTTTCTCATTCACAGCTTAAATTAGCTTTCATCCTTGAAATTGAGGCGGATTTTAAAAAATATCAATTTCACAAGATTAAATTTTACATTTTATTCTTGTATATTTTAGCTGACCTTGCATGAATTGAAAGAAGGAAAAAAAATGCATGTTATTGTGTAGATGCAAATTAAAGTTGTTGTTGTTGTTGTTGTTGTTTAACCCCAGGTCAATCCTGAATGAGTAAGCTAAAATTAAAAGTATTCTAGCTGTGGCCATCCCAATTTTTAGGGGAGTATAGGACTACGTTATTCAATGTGCCTTTACCTTTTGGCCCCCCTTTTTTTTTTTCCATTTTATTCTGGTGGACCCCCATAACCATTTGATGTTTAAAAACTAGTTTTATAAACACTTCTTTCAAAATTCCTATTTTGTTATTCACACATTAGTTTGTGTAGATTGAACTATGCAAAACATTAGAGAAAGAAACCTAACTGTTTCCTGCAACAAATACATTTAAATCAAAATTTTTCATGGACTCTTAAACTGCTACTATGGATTCCTAATTTACTATCTTGCTTGCATGAACTCAAAGAAATGGACACCCTACCCAGAGGTCATATAGATCTTAGTTAAGAACCACAGCTGTAGGGTGCGAGTTGAAGAAGATTTAACTGCAATTTCTAGCAGCTCAAATGACCATGTTGAGGCTTCCTTGTTGGATTGGCAATTACAATAAGGCTCCATCATTGGCTTGGTGACTATATAGAGGTTACCGCATTGGCCAGGCAACCTTGTAAAGTCTCCCTCATTGGCTCATGCAGATAAAAATAAAATAAAATAGCTGCACATATTTATAAAAGATTGAAGTCACAATATTACGATGTAAACAACATACAAAAAATACTTTAGTCTTCAGTCAACTTGATGAAAATAGACACCATTCTTACTCCAACTTTGAGAGATTAATGTTATGTAGAGCATTGTGCTAAAGCCTGAAATTGCTTCTTGTTCTATTTTACAAATCCACCCATTTTAAAGTGTTCATATTTAAAAAGAATAATCTACTATCAAAATTTTATGTAAGAAACTTATGTCATGTTATATTCAAAAACAAGACTAAATTATTTTTATAATCAATTTAAAATCTTAGTGTTTCATTACAAATATACACCGCTGGATTAACCATTAACCAAAATAAGCACATGCTTATGGCATGAAGGAAACAGAAGTACTACAGAAATGGTAAAAAGCAATGACTTTAAACTTGCTAAAACAATATTCAGGATGCCCTATCTCTACTAAGTTTTGAAGCAGATGTGTTATGTAAGATTAATTTTAAGGATCTGATCAAAAACTTTGCAAATAAAAAAGAGTAGAAGAAAACTTTTCAAATATAAATAAAGTGGAAGGATACAAAAATAAACATTATTTTCCAACTTACTGTTAGTTTTGTTTCATATTGAAGAAATAGAAATTCATCTTATGGTTTAACATGGTTCATATTTTGAATTACATATTTATGGGGAAACTAAAATGTTTTAAGTGCTTAGGGCCTGTATGGGTCTTAATCTGGCCCTGCAAATATAGTATTGAAAAGATTAAAACTAAAGCAGTTTTTAAACTATTTTTAGTTGTTGCCTCATAAAGGTAGCATAATATATTTCACTGAGGAGGTCTAATATGATTGAAACTTGTCTATTGCTTTGACCAGTTGGCTACCAAGACCAGATCCATTCCTATCTTGTATTGTCTGCAATGTACAAAAACGTCTTTCAACTCATCTAACAGTTGTCTTTCTTGCTTGTCTTGATTTTTACACATCTTTTCTGGTAGCCTTTGTCTATTAATTGTTTGGTTTATATGATTTTATTGAAGCTTTTCAACTCATTATATTATGTGAGATACCGTTCTATTTGTACCTGAATATTTTATCTGTACAACCTTTTTTGGTTTTGTGGGGATGGAAATCATCATCATCATCATCCTCATAACTATCATCATCATCATCTTCCTCATTTTAACATCCACTTTTTTATGCTTGCGTGGGTCAGATGGAATTTATAAAGCAGATTTTCTATGGCCAGATATATTCTTGTTGAAGATTGGAAATGTATAATACTGTTTGTATGACAATATTTACAACTATGACACAATTTAAAGACAAGGAGACACAAATACACTTACACTCACACATGAAAATACACACACACACACGCACACACTTGATAAACCTTTTTCAGTCTCTGTCTACCAAATCTACTCACAAGGCTATAGCAAAAGACACTTGCCCAAGGTGTCACCCAGCAGGACTGAACCTGAAACCATATGGCTGAGAAGCAAACTTCTTACCACGCAGCCCCACCTGGTAACTCATAGAAATTATTGTAACACTTTGTGTTGTGTGAGTTTGAATGGAAAATTTGAATTAGATGGGAATTCAAGATAAATCACTTTCTGAACACAAAGGAGTGAAAAGGGTTTAGTGTAGGGGACACGAGGTGACAGGATGAGAAAAGCCTGGTGTCTTGAGTGCATTTAAATGAAAGCTGTATAATGCTGGATTTGAATGAAAATGGTAATGTTGGTTTTAAATGAAGATTATATGATCGCGAATTTAAATAAGGCAGATGTTATGTTGGTTTTAAATACAAGTTGTATGATACTGGATTTTAATGAGGATATTATAACGGATATCTAAATAGTACTGCTCTTTGGCAGCTACAGCGTGAAGTAGAATTGTCTGCTGTGGCACAGAAACTCGCAGAACTGAATAAAAATGTTCCTGAGATATTGTAATCAGTTGGTGACTCAATCATTGAGGGGTTTCTGAAGGATGAGTGGTGGGGAACCTATCTTTTATTTGTTTCAGTCATTAGACTCCTACCATGCTGGAGCACTGCCTTGAAGAATTTTCAGTACTTATTTTTTTTTTAAGCCTGATACTTGTTCTATCAGTTTCTTTTGCTAAACTGCTAAGTTACAGGGATGTAAACACACTAACACCAGTTGTCAAGAGGTTGTGGTGGGGCAAACACTGACACAAACAAACACAGACACACACACACACACACACACACACACACACACACACACACACACACACACGATGGACTGCTTTCAGTTTCTAAATCCATTCACAGTCTACCAAATCCATTTACGGTCTACCAAATCCTTTCACACGGCTTTGGTCAGCCCAGAGCTGTAGTGGAAGACACTTGCCCAAGGTACCACATAGTGGACTGAACCGGGAACCAAGTGGTTGGGAAGCAAACTTCTTACCACAGCCACATCTGCACCTAGCATGCAATCTTGTAATTAAATTTATGATTTTGCTGATTTAAGCCTGTACTTTGTCAGATTTAATGACCTGGTGTATGTTAATTTCAGGCCAGTCACTTTTTGTTGATTTAGTTGGAATCAAGGATAAATTGGTAGCAAGCACCATGCTTTGGTTAATTATTTTAGGTGCCCTTCCAGCCTTGACTTAACAAAACATTGAAGATGTGACAGCTGGAAAGACAGAGAGAGAGAGAGAGAGAGAGAGAGAGAGAGAGAGAGAGAGAGAGAGAGAGAGAGAGAGAGAAGAGAGAGAGAGAGAGAGTGAGAGAGAGAGAGAGAGAGTATTTTTATTCCTTTCTGTGAGTTCTTGTACCAGAGCAGACTATTCTAGTTCATGCTGTATCTACGGAAGAGCAATACTGTGTAGATCCATCCCTTCCATGTGGTAAGGTTCCGATTCATGCAATTCAGCACTCTTTCAGCTTGAATGTATATATATATATATATATATATATATATATATATATATATATATACATATACATGTGTGTATGTCTGTATTTAAGATGTGACAGCTGGAGAGAGGGGGAGGGAGAGGGAGAGAGTGTGAGGCAGAGACAGACAGGCAGACAGAGATAGAGACAGAGGGCACTGCACCAGTGGTTGGTTTATAGTGTCTTTATCTACACTGAAAGGTTGAAAGTCAAATTTGACCTTGGCAGCTGGAACAAATATTGTAATATATTTTATCTGACATTAAGGCCTCTGCCAGTTAATCACTTTTGATTTAATTAATGACCACCCTCATTTAATATCTGCTTAACATGGTGGCATGGGTTGGATGGTTTGACAGACTCCACTGTCTGTTTCGGCATGATTTCTATGGCTGGATGCCTGTCCTAACAATAACCACTGACAGCTTTTCAGTGCATTCAAAAATCACATAGACCCCTCCCCCAATTTTCCATGACAAGTTAGGGCCTGGAATCCTCCAAACGGACACATGACATGTTGCTTAGTCGAATTAGCCCATCATTTACTCCATAAATGTTTTGTCATCAATGCTGCACTTTCCATATCACGTTTCAACATAACTGTAATAAATATAAATATAAACTGTCATTTTAATCCCGAGCAATGCTGGGTATCTCTGCTAGTATACATTCATATATATATATATATATATATATATATATATATACATATATATATATATATATATATATATATATATATATATGTAAATGTATGATAGGTTTGGTCTGGGGCTAAGGTGACATGCAGTGGAACTGAACCCAAAATCACATGGTTGGGAAACAAGCTTCTCTACCACAAAGCCGTGCCTCAAAATAGTAAACATATACACAAAAAAATATTATTTTAAAAAGCATGAAATTAATATGAATAGCATTTTGAATAGAAGTTAAGATTGATTAGTAAAGCTTCTCCTTGTCACTTTTGTTATTATTATTATTATCATTATTATTATTATTATTATTATTATTATTATTATTATTGCTATTATTTTTATTTTCCCAAAATTTGGATCCTGACAGTTATAGTTATAGCTAAGATGACAGTTTATACTTTAATTAATATTCTAAATTAAAAAACAAAACATTAATTATCAATTCTCTAAAAAGAGAATTTCAATATTAATATTTATTTTTGTCTCTTTTTTTATTTTTAATTTCGTTGTTGTTACTGTTGTTGATATTTCTTAATTAATAAATGAATAACGACTTAATTTAACAGTTATGTGTATTTTCATTTATTCTCCATTGATTTATTTATTTATATGCTTTATTTTATTTGTTTTGTTTTTTTTCGCTTTTTTTAAATCAACGTTTGCTTTATAGTATTTTTCTCTTTTCTCAAAGAAAGCATATATATTATCAGAACTCTTTGCATTCTACTTTCTTCATCTCCTTCACATGCACACTTCTTTTGCTTTCTGCAGCCCTGTTTCTACCTCTCAGCACTTACCACTGCCACACCTACAATTACCACCCACCAAACATCAAAATCTACTCATCAAAATATTCATCACCAACAGTAACTCCTCCTCTTCACTAACACACACTACACACGCACACACACACATACACACACAAATACTTGCACATAAACACTCACACACAAACAAACACAGTTGCTACCAGGGAGAGAATCATGATTATATCGATGCTGGTTTTAATGACAATATGCATATATGTGCATGTGCATGTGCAGGTGTATGTGTGTGTGTATGTGTGTGTATGTGTGTGAGTGCATGTGTGTGTGTGTGTGCGTGCGTGTGCATGTGTGTGTGTGTGTGTGTGTGAGATCATCATCGTCAACATTTAATATCCATATTCCACAATTTGCCTGAGGATCATCAAAGCAGTCTATCATAGACCAATAGCCAGATTGCTACCTTCCACTTTGAAGAGTATGCGTTTGCAATCCAGGAACAGGAAATATCAACCAAATACCTGATGCACAAAAGGTATAGAGATGCAGCAAAAGCAGTAAAATGTGTCAACCAATGCAGACTTTGTGGAGTTAACACCAAAGATATCACCCACATCATGAGCAGTTGTCCAAAAATGTGATTATGGTATTATCTGCCAATGAGACATGATGTTGTAGCTAGGACACTCTATAATGAAATCTGTCAGAAGGTTAACCCTGAGGACAACGAAATAAGAACCCACAGTATGGTAGCAGCTATAGCCACTCATAATAAAACGGAGTACTGGTGGAC
The DNA here is from genome assembly GCF_046866305.1 of Octopus bimaculoides. NCBI lineage: Eukaryota > Metazoa > Mollusca > Cephalopoda > Octopoda > Octopodidae > Octopus > Octopus bimaculoides. Next base: position 88,614,112 of record NC_142933.1, read on the forward strand.
TGTCCTTGTGAAAACCTCAATAAAATATAAGCACAAAAGACCTGATATAATGATTTGGGATAGAGAAGAGAAACTGTACACAGTTGTGGAAATTAGCTGACCAACAAATGTTAACATAAAGCTGAAGATCAGTGTAAAAGAGAATACCTATGCTGAACTATTGAGAAATCTGCAGTTACTCTATCCAGATTACAAGTTCAGGTTTATACTCGTAATTATTGGACCCTGGGATATGTAACACACTACCTAAATACCAATCTTGAGAAATTAGGCTTTTTCAAAACCAGAAAGGAGAAAGGTAATTTGAAGACTACATATCCAATCCATCACTGGAACTGTAAAAATCTGTAAAACCTTCCAGAAATTTATCATTTAAATATATATGAGCATGTCTAGATATGCAGCTATATGCATGAGAATACATACATAAAACAAAACATACAAATCTACACACATACATACATACATAGATACATACATAAATACATACATACAAATAAAAATACTGTTGTTGATGTTGAAATTCCAATGAAGGAGCCTTGGATCTAGGTTAGAAACCAGCTCTTTCTCTATTGGCAAGAAACCTCAAAATAAAACTGAATGACATACATACATACATATATATATATGTGTGTATACATAAACATAAATATATACACACATACACATCACATGCATATATATTATAAATGTGTGTGTGTGTGTGTGTGTGTGTGTGTGTGTGTGTGTGTGTGTGTGTGTGCATGCATGTGTGTGCGTGTGTGTGTGTGTGTGTGCATATGTGCGTGTGCACATGTATGTGTTTTGTGAATATTTACATTCTGCATCTTTGCATGAAGGCAATGTGTAAAAAATGGAGAAGTATGTTGGCATTCCCTGTCAACAAAATTGTCCTCAAGATCTACATTTTTGAAGACAAGTAGAATAACAAAAATTCCTTACTTGAAAAACAGGTGATGATTGATAGCAAGAAAATCATCTGGCTGCAAAACAATACTTCAATAACATGCATTCATTCACCCCATGTTAGCATGGAAAAATGGATATAAAACACACACACACGATGTAAAACAAATATATATGATTTGAAGGATGATAGTGTGATGATGATGATGATGATGATGATGATGATATATATATATATATATATATATATATTTTCCTCCTCCTCATCATCATTTAACTCTGTTTCCCATGCTGGTAGGGCTTGGACAGTTTGACAGGAGCTGGTAATCAGCAATGCTCCAGGCATCTGTTCTGGAATGGTTTCTATGGTTGGATGACCTTCCTAATGCCCACCGTTTTACTGAGTGTACTGAGAGCTTTCTATGTGATGCTCTTTATGTGGTGCCAGGACAGGTGGTACTGGCACAGAGGCTTTTTATGAGTCACTGACATGGATGTTCTGGCACGAGTGTTTTTTACATGACGCTGGCAGCTAGCATCATCATCATCGTCATCATCATCACCACCATTTAACATCCACTCTTGATGCGGGCATGGGTTAGACAGTTTGACTGGAGCCGATGAGCCAGAGAGCTGCACTAGATTCCAGTCTTATTTGGCATGGTTTCTACAGCTGGATGCCCTTCCTAACACCAACCATTCCAGGAGTGTAATGGGTGCTTTTACACGCCACTGGTACAGGTGCCATTTCCATGACACTGGCAATGACCATGACTACGATTCACAGTTGGGTGCCATTTTTTACATGGCACCAACATTCATAAATAAAGTGTCTGCGATGTATGGTAAGCACCGTCAAATTATATTCGTAAATTTAGATTATTTTTTTTTACTGTACTGTATTAAAAAATAAAAATTATTTGTCTATAAGCTTAAGATAGGTTTTTATTAACCAAGTATTATTGAAAATGCATTCATAGACAAAGTACAGAACTAGGAATGGTTATTATCAGTTTAACATAGAGACAAGTAAATTCAACTTAAGCCATGTCTCCTGGAGCCAATTAACAACGTAGGGTGAGGTATGCCTGTATGTGTGTGTGTGTGTATGTGTGTGTGTGTGTGTGTATGTGTGTGTGTGTGTGTGTGTGTATGCTTGAAGGGCAAGTCTGGTGCCAACAGCTGTAGTAATTCCTGCTCCGGTAGCATATACTGAAATTAGTCCAACTCATGCCAGCATGAAAACGAATGTTAAAGGATGTTGATGATGATGGTGATGATACATATATATATATATATATATATATATATATATATATATGTATATGTGTGTATGTATGCATATATATGCATGTGTGTATATGTATATGTATGAATACATACATATATATATATATATATATATTATAAGTATATAAATATATGTATATATACACACACAGACACACGTAAAAGGTAAACATGAATGGCGTTGAAAATTTACGACAGCTGTTTCATTAGCCATTTCTGGCGTCTTACACATTGATGTGCCTTGATTGTTATGAATTCTTATAACAAAATTACACACATATGCACAAAGAGATAGATATTAATACATATATTCATATATACATATATTTAAATATATTAACATGAACGTAGATGTGTGTGTGTTCATGTGCATCTGTGTGTGTGTGTATCTATGTGTAAATGGGAGGTTACCAGAATTACACAGGGGTGCAATATTTAAAAACTATTAGAGTACTATGTAACTTACAAACTGTGTTTATTTTTTTTAAATCTGGTATATCAGTATATGTACGCAGGTCTACATGTGCTTGTGTTTTTTATGAGCATGGTGTTTACATGTGTATGCATTTATGTGTGTTCAGGTGGGTATGTGTTTAAGTAGGCCAGGGTGATGATGTTTTAAGGAGTTTTGGTTTGAATACAGTTCTGGGTATGTTTTTGCAATTAATTTCTCATTAAGCAATTTGAGAGATTTGATATCATTTTATCCCTTCCCTATGTATTCAGACACAAAAATCAAACACACAGCATGACTATTTTCCTCAGGTTTCTTGTAACCATCATCATCGTCATCATCATCATCATCATCATCATCATCATCCTCACAACCACCATCGTCATCGTCATCTTTGTTGTCGTTGTCGTAGACTTCACTAGCACTCCTACTAACATGATCAGCATAAAATTATCAGCACTATCACCATCAGCATAACATCATCATCATCATCATCATCATCATCATCATCATCATCATCGTCATCATCATCATCGTCACCATCATCATCATCATTGTTATTGTCATCATGTCCGTTGTCATCATTGCCTTCATCATCCTCATCACTGTCGTTGTTGCTGTTGTCGTCTTCCTCTTCAATCCAACACTCCCAACAACAACATCATCATCATCATCATCATCATCACCATCATCATCAACATAGTCATTATCATCACCATTTCCATAATCTTAACTAATACCAATACCACAATCTCCATCATCCTCACCACCACCACCACCACCAGCCCCACCAACTCCATCACCGTGACCACTCACTAACACTATTACCATGTTCCTACTCATCACCATTCTCATCATCATCATCATCATCATCATCATCGTCATCATCATCATCATCATCACCACCACCACCACCACCCTCATCATCCCCACCACCACCACCGCTGCACTCCTCTTCCTCCTCCTCCTCCTCCAACTCATCATCAACACCACCACCTCAGTCTTTATAAGCCTGTATTTCCATTTTGGCATGGTTTTGGCACAGGGCTGGCTTTTTTTTAAGATCCTCTTTCTAACCTTTATCTGTTTGTAATCTTCACAATTTCAGTTCAGCTGTAAAAACCAACTTTCTAAGATCTAAGTTAACCAAACTGTCTCTTGTGAATTCCATAAATTTTAAATGGAATTCAAGAAAAATAGCTCTGTGTACTTTAAAATCAAATTTTTAAAATAACTGAATTAAACATCTTGCTGCTTTTTTTGGACTCTGGTGTCTTTTATTTGCTTTTTCTTTGTTTTTCTTTTCTTTTGTATTTTTTTACATCAATCCCTTCAACATCACCAACTGAGGATTAGCAATAACTGGGTTTATAGAATGCCAGGCAATTAATTGTAGAGTTTATAGTCCATATCTTGTCATTGGTACTGTATGTATTGTGGTTATAATTAACCATTTTATTACCATATTTCTATTGAAATACATTGCCTGTGTTTCAATTAATTTTGATAATGATAAAGAATTTTATAAAGTAACTTTACCATTATTAAGCCGATGTTTGGAACACAAAATTAACATGAAATTTCGGGACAAGGTTTTTAAAACAAGAAGTTTGAATCATAGAACTGGAGTTAATTGCAGGTGGGTAGGTATCAAAAGGTTTAAGGTACATGGTAAGTCCAGCTAACTTTAGCATTATAATTTAGTCTAAGATCAACCTTGATCAAGTAGACCTACAATCAAAGATATTCCAGCTGTAGTCATCCTATCTTTCTTGTTTTTCTCTTCTATGACAACATTATCCAAAGTATCCTGTGAATAAATAAGCATTACATTTGGAAGAGTAATCTAAACACTAAAGGGTTAATGTTCACTTTTTTATGCTTGCATGGGTCAGACAGAATTTGTTAAGGCAGATTTTCTATGGCTGGATGCTCATCCCGTCACCAACCATCACTTGGTTCCAAACAAGGTAATTCTTCCCATAGCTCTGCATGATTTTCATAGAAGACTAGAAATGAACAACATCACTCATCTGATGGTGATGCTCCTTTACAACCACCACATGACGTCAGGATAAGTGCATGTGCAAACACACGTTCATATGTATATATATATATATATATATATATATATATATATATATATATATATATATATATATATACACTAGTTTAAGTACCCGGTGTTGCTTGGAAGTTTAAAGAAAGTTAAAGAAAATAAATATATTTATTCTGATCATCATCATCATCATCATCATCATCGTTTAATGTCCACTTTCCATGCTAGCTTAGGTTGGACAATTTGACTGAGGACTGGTGAACCAGGTGGCTACACCAGGCTCCAATCTGATTTGGCAGAGTTTCTACAGCTGGATGCCCTTCCTAACACCAACCACTCAGAGAGTGTAGTGGGTGCTTTTACGTGCCACCGGCACGAAGGTCAGTCAGGCAGTACTGGCAACGGCCATGCTCAAAATGGTGTCTTTTACGTGCCACCTGCACAGGAGCCAGTCCAGCGGCACTAGCATGCAGAAAAATTTTATCAGATGACATGAATATAATCCTGAAATCAATCACAGTTTAATTTTGTAGAACTTCTAAATATACAATATTTTCAGTATAGCCTTTAATTAGTGTACAAAGAAAAAGAGTTTTGGGACTTCCAACTCACGAACATCCTGCATATAATTGCCCATGAGAGAAGCAAGGAGAAGCAAGGTTAAGTACAAAACCTTGAGAGTTTGTGCTTGAGGTTCGCTTATGGACATAGCAAAACTTAGTTTTAATGGGAACGGGAGCCGTTTAAATTCATAGGTGAGGTCAGATGGCATTAATGGGTTCCATGGAATGAAGACATCGTTACCCTTATATTTCTCAAGAGAAACGAATTTTAGGGGTAAGGACTGAACCTCTTGCTTCATTATCACAATTAAAAAGCATTCATCGTTACTTTAAAAAAAGAGGTGGGGTCGTAGGTGTATCACAGCAAATTATTCAATATCATGTTTGCTTCTATTAGAATCATTTACTTTTAAAGCGAAAAAACAAAACCAACATATACTGGACTTCTTTATGACCAAGAACTACTGTGAGACAAGCTGGCCGACTGGCCATCATGCAAACTTATGTCTGCTAGACCAAATCACCATCCCAAACCATTGGAGCTGCTAAAATAGCAAATCTAGAATTTATCTTTTATCTTTTACTTGTCTCAGTCATTAGACTGCAGCCATGCTGGGGCACTGCCTTGAAGAATTCTTAGTTAAGTGAATCAACCCCTGTACTCATTTTATTTTTCAAGCATGGTACTTATTTTATCGGTCTCTTTTGTCAGACTGCTAAATTACAGGGATGCAGACACACCAACACCTGTTGTCAAGCAGTGGTGGGGAACAAACACAGACACAAAGACACACACATACACACACACAAACACACACACACATACACACACACACATACACACACACATACACACACACACACACACATCAAGTATATATAAATCACAGTATATGCATGTATATTGACTAATGCATACATTTCCACAATTCTCAACTGATTTTCACCACACTCTACACACACATTACTTATGTCCCAAGAATGGCTATGCACTATAACATTTTTCCCTGAACTCCCATGTAAATGGACAAACCGAGAAAAATGGTGGTTTACACGAGTTTTTCTCTAATTCGTTGTATGTACATAGTTTTTTGTATGTAGGGTCTTCCATACTTTTCTAATCTATATGGTCGTATATTGGCATTAGAGAATATTTTTAGTGGTTTTTCACATTTTTTAAATTTATTATTTATTTATATGTTGTAATTGTGTGTTATTACTTTCTATATTTTTTATATGTATATTGGTGTGTATTTTGTGCTTCAGTGTTTTGGTTAGAGAATATTATAAAATTGAAAGGATTTTGTCTATTTATTTATTTATTTTGACTGTTTTCCATACTTTTTAAATCTACATGGTCGTATATTTGCATTACAGAATATCTTTTAGTTGTTTTCACATTTTTTTTTATTTATTATTTGTCTGCCATACAACACGACATCTTTTCACTGGGAAATACTAAAGATTCAAAGCAGCATTTGTGAACTGAAGTCAAACTCTTCATGTCTTCATTTTTCATTACCTGAAGTCAATTTCAGAGTTGTCGTATACTGTAAGCACATAGCAAATACATTCTTTTAATTCTACTTTTTCAAGTAGGTATTATATTGCTACTTTTGAATGTACCAATCATACTTCTCTCTG